>NC_142951.1:22882080-22892080 GCF_046866305.1 Octopus bimaculoides | reverse complement strand
ACGACCACTGCTGCCACCACCACCACCACCACCACCGCAGCCGCAGCCGCCACCACCACCATGTTACTTCTCTTGACTCATTCTCACTTCAATCATGCAAATTACTGAAGACCATAAATATTGTCTACGCTAACTGTGAAGGAGGCCAAAAATGATATTGAGTGTTTCTTTGCTTCAAAACCTGAAGAATTTCACACCTGAAGCAACAACAATTTGCCAAATAGATGAGGATTATGTTTTCAATAATTATGTTAGTAATATCATCTTGAGGGGTAGATAAATGGTTTGTGAGAGCCATACAAGACATGTCAGTAAGATGAAAGTTAGCAACAAATTTAGTGTACAGGCAGAAGTTCACCAAAATTTGGTTTTTAGTCGCTTATTACATCACAGTCCTCAAGGCCATACAAAAGAATTTAATCCCGGTTGCCCATAGGAACCACTATATGATGATGACCTCCTTATAACAGAATCAATAGTAGAATTAGAAAAGAAATTCCAGGCATGGAAGCAAATTCTGGAATGAAAAGGCCTTAAGGTTAACTCAGCAAAGATCAAAGTTCTGGTAAGCAAAATAGCAGACAGGACTCAACACTTTTCAGAGAAATTGTTCTGTTTGATATGTAGAAAAAATGTAGGTAGAAGTTCCATATTGTACCCATATTGTACCCAATGCAAGCTATGGACACACAAGAGGTGCAGTGGAATCACAGGAAGGTCACTGGAGAAAGTAGATTTGTAGTGTGACACATGCATAAAGAGTAGTAAGAACACAAAGGAAATAGATTTTCCCAAACATCCATGGGGTTCCCTGAAGACAGTTGACAGTTTCTGTCACCTCAGTGACCTAGTTAGCAGTGGAGGAGGATGTTCTGATATTACAGGTGCTAGAATAAGAACAGAATAGAGACAGTATAGAGAACTATTAACTCTGTTGGCAACAAAATGTCTCTTTCTGAGTGAAATTGTATGGGGCTTGTGTGTGAACAGCAATGCTACATGGTAGTGAAACATGGACCCTGAATGTAGAGAACATGCAAACATTAGAAAGAAATGAAGCTAGTAATCTCTCTTGGATGTGCAATGTCAGCATGCATGCCTGCACAACAAAGTGCAAATGTGTTGAGAGAAAAATTGGATATAAGAGGAATCTGATGTACTGTGCAAGACAGGAAACTGTTCTGGTATGGTCATGTGATACGTATGGAGAAGAACAGCTGTCTGAAAAAAGGTACCAATTGCTCAACTCTTTAGCATTCGGATTATTCTGTCAAATGTAATATTTATTTATTCACATTGTTTTGAATTAATCCTGCATTACCTTGTTGCTCCGAGATTTTGATGATGTGATGGCTTATTTTTAGAATAACATTGTAAGATAGGTGTGAGAGGCCAGGTATTGGTGATTTGAATACAGAACAAGTAGAATATTTGGACTGGATTTGGCCAGTTTAAACGCTAAAGGGTTAAAGTGGATGGACGTTGTGCAAGAGGAAGACCCGGTGGCAAAGTAATAAAAGCTTATCTGAAGATGTTGAGCTTCATAGAGGACGAGACAAAAGACTGAGACGATTGGCAATTTGCTGTGCTCAAGAATACCCTTCCATCACAGTGAAAGTGGTATTCTAAAAGCATTATGCTAACATCTCATTATCCCTGTCTCGGCATTCATTTTCTCTCTATCAAGCATTCCCCACCTCTCGTTTTCCTATTACCTGTTCCTCCATCACTACAAGACTATTCTGTTGTTGCAATTACATGACAGCAGAATCTGTACACATTTCACCCATCTGCCCAGTCACTTTGTGCCATCAGTGACCCCTCACCTTTCCCTGGAACCACTTCTGTTTAAGACCCATTTCTCATTCTCAATATCATCCCTTCCCACCTTATTTTCCACTAATGACCACATTCTGTGCCTCTTGCTTTGAACTACATTTTAGGATTTCCTTGTCTTCAACATCCTCTCATATCTGCCATTGACGACATTCCAATCTTTGTCCCCAAATCACTAAAGCCACCCCTTTGTACTTCTAACTTCCATCTCTGTACATCTCCCTCTCTCCCTCGCCTTCCCATTCTCCTACCCCAAACACCAGCTCCTTATTAAGATCATTGATCAAAACAACAACAACAACAACACTACAGATGTAGTCCTACATACACTGAGAAGGACATGATTAAAAATGGGACCTTTTCATCATAGCCTGCAAATGGATGGCTGACCTAGGGCTAAACAACAACAACCACAATAACACTAACACACTTTGTTATACTCTTAGATACACAATGCAACGATCATAACCAGAATACCTTCTGTTTTATATCTGCTCACTGAGGGCTGACGTAGTTAATCCTTTAACATTTAAACCGGCCACATCCAGCCCATATATTTTACTTGTTTTATGTTCAAACCAGCCAGATCTGGTCTTTCACACCTACCCTACAATGTCATTCTTAAAATAAGCAATCAGATCATTGAAATTTTGAAGCTAGGAGACAATGCATGATTAATTCAAAATAATTATTTATTTCTTTATTGCCCACAGGGGGCTAAACATAGAGGGAACAAACAAGGACAAAGAACTCTTTACTTCTTTCAGTCATTTGACTGTGGCCATGCTGGAGCACCACCTTTAGTCAAACAAATCGACCCCCAGGACTTATTCTTTGTAAGCCTAGTACTTATTCTCTCGGTCTCTTTTACTGAACCGCTAAGTTACGGGGACGTAAACACACCAGCATCGGTTATCAAGCGATGCTGGGGGGACAAACACAGACAAACAAACATATACACTAACACACACACATATATATATATATATATATATATATATATATATATATATATATATATATATATATATACATACATATATATGACGGGCCTCTTTCAGTTTCTGTCTATCAAATCCACTCACAAAGCTTTGGTTGGCCCGAGACTATAGTAAAAGACACTTGCCCAAGGTGCCACGCAGTGGAACTGAACCAGGAACCATGTGGTTGGTAAGCAAGCTACTTACCACACAGCCACTCCTACACCCACAGGGGGCTAAACATAGAGGGAACAAACAAGGACAAAGAAAGGGATTAAGTCGATTACATCGACCCCCAGTGCATAACTGGTATGTATTTAATTGACCCCGAGAGGATGAAAGGTAAAGTCGACCTTGGCGGAACTTGAACCGAACTCAGAACGTAACAGCAGATGAAATACCACTAAGCATTTCGCCCGGGGTGCTAATGATTCTGTCAGCCCGAATATATAAGTATTGATAGAGTAATCTGAACACTAAAGGGTGAAACAAGACTTCAAAGTAGACAACTAATGAACAAGACTATATTAGCAGTTTTAGGTCCACTATGAGATGGCCATGGCTAGAACAGCTTTGGTTATACATCTGTTCACTGATGGCTGACACCTAACTATTTTTGTACACGTGTTTTAAATAGAAATGAACAGACAACAACAAATATTTGAAAATAACACAAAAATTAAAATAAATTAATGAACAATAAACATTGAATGTGCATGGAGGGGGGGTATGGGTATGGATGTGAGTGCATGGAGGTGTGCGTATGTATGTGCGTGGACGCATGTGTGTATGAATGCGGGTGAGAGTAGGTAAAGGTGAGTATTTGCATATGTATGTGTATGTGTATATGTATGCGTGTGTGTGTGTATGTATATATCTGTGTGTATGCACGTATGTGTACATATGTATGTGTGTTTATATGTACGTAGTGTGGATGTATGCTTGTATGTATTTGTGTGTGTGTGTGTGTTTGTGTAGGTGTTGTCTGTATGATGATAATGTGTTTACCAAAACGTTGTTGTTGTAGATGTTGGTGTCTGTTTATTAATGAGATACAATGATATATCTTGTCAGGTGTGTATGTGTGTATGGTGTGTGTGGGGGGGGGGAAGAGAGAGAGAGAGTAAGAATAGCAATGAGACAGATTGGTGGGGGAGAAATATTGCAAGTTTACAGCAGCTGTGTTTATAATTTGTATAATAGACATGATGACACGTCATTAGGAGAGAGAGAGAGAGAGAGAGAGGAAGGAAGAGAGAGGGGTGTAAGGGAGAGAAAGACAGGAAGGATAAGAGAAAGGAGACAATGTGACAGAAAAAAAGTAAGAGATAAAGAGACAATGTAAGAGAAATACCAAGAGAGACAGAGACTGAAAGAGAGAGAAAGGAGTGGAGAGAGAGGGAGAAAGAAGAGGAGAGAGAGGGAGAAGGAAGAGGAGAGAGGAGAGAGAGGGGAAAAAGTAAATTTATTTTCAAACTTATCCATGTTGTCTCAGTACTCCAGTCAATTAACACGAGTTGCTAATTAATGTATTGATACACAAATGAGCAAAATTAGTGGTGGTTGTTCATAACATTTTCCATATTCTCTTTTCTCTCTCTCTCAGCTCTCTTTTTTCTCTCTCTCTCTCTCTCAGATCTCTCTCTCTCTCTCTCTCATTCAAATGAAGCAAATACTCTTGATTCAATAAAAGCCAATGAAACTAGTTTAGTTGTTCTTTGTTCCAATCTAGAGTGAGAGGGAAAGAGAAAGTGTATGCGAGAAAGAAAGTGAGACAAGGAAGGAAGGAAGGGAGAGAGAGAGAGAGAGAGAGAGAGAGAGAGAGGGGGGGGGGGCCTTGTTATTAAACCTCAAGGATCTATTTAAATAGGGAGGCTTAATGTGAATAATAGAGACAAAGATACCATTAGTCAATATGTTATAGTTCAGAAAGAATTTTCTAGTCATTCAGTCAGAAAAAAAAGAGAATACAAATATTTTAGTCAATATATTTGTAAAATGTTAAAATGTTCAAAATGAATTGTTGTTGTTAAGAAAATAATATTTTGGCCTGTTAACCACTGGCATGGTGGCCATGTGGCTTAGAAGTTCACTCTGCAATCTTGTGATTCCATGTTTGTTACCCCTGTGTTACACATTGGAAAACAAATGTCTTCTTTATAGCCTCTAGTTCATTGGTTCTTAACCAGGGTCTATACGATCCTTGAGGGTCCATATGGTCCTTAACGGTCCATATGGTCCTTGAGGGTCTATATGATCCTCGAGGGTCCATATGGTCCTTGAGGGTCTATACAATCCTTGGGGGTTCATATGGTCCTTGAGGGTCCATATAAGATTGTTGTTAAAGTTTATGTGCAATAAATTGGTGATACTTCTTTTATTTATTATCTTTTACTTGTTTTGGTTGTTTGACTGTGGCCATGCTGGGGCACTATCTTGAAGAGTTTTAATTGAATAGATTGACCCCAGTACTTATTTTTTTAAAAGCCTGGTATTTATTCCACCAGTCTTTTTTGCTGAACTGCTAAGTTACATGGATGTAAACGCACCATCACCAGTTGGCAAGCAGTGGTGGTCGACAAACACAGACACAAAGAACAGACACACACACGTGCGCACGCACATATATATATATTAATAATGATAGGAAGAACAGAGGTTTTTCCACATCCATAATCTTATTTAACAGTTATTTACAGCATCTTCAGGGACCTATATGTGTTTCAACTTCAGAAACACATGTAGGTCCCATAAAGATGCTGTAAATAACTTACATAAAACTATGGGTGTAAAAAATCTCCATTCTCTTTATCATTATTAATACTGCTACATACTCTGTAGAAAATATGCAGTCATGGTGGCAGTTCCTTGTTGTTAAGGTTTTTGAAACTCTGGAGTTATTTACTTGTTACTTTGATTAGTGTGGAGGAAGAAGTAAGTTATGTGTTTGATTCCCAAAATGCTTGGTCTTCAACGTCCCCCTATCACTGGAACAACAGTATAAAAAGGATGAGAGCTCTGTCCAACTACAGAGAGACTTTCTCTCTACATATGAGGAATGATGAAATGGCTATGAATGAGATTCAAATTCCTTAGTGAAATCTGAACTAGGATACAAATACAAAAGAGACAGAATAGCTACCACATGGTAACTAGTCCCAATACTTCAACAGTTCTACCAATCTACTACTGAAAGGATGAAAGGTGAAGTTGATATAAGCAGGATTAGCGTTGAGTGCAAAAAGCTCGATGAAATACCACAAGGTACTGCATTGACTGGTCACATGACTCATCCGATTTGACAGCCATTGATGACAGTATTTTGTTTATGAATGTTTTGTAAAATGAAATACCTTTTATAGGAACGATGACATTGTTTTTAATCACTATACAAAGGAAGAAGACACAAACCCTACTAGAAAATGAAGTTGTTACAAGGTAGAGAAAGAAGCCATTTCAATTAATAAATATCATAGCCAGATGTTCAATCATCAAACTTTTCATCACCAGGTATATAAGCATATTTTATTATTCAGAAAAAAAAAAAAATATCAATAAGATAAATAAATATCAGCTCTCCTTTTTTTAAATAATTGAATTCTATTTTAATGGAAAAATAATGTACCTTCAGTAAAAAGTTACCGAGAATAATGAACCAATCTGGTGGCATAAAGTCCACACACCAATGAACATGGCAGCCATTAGTTTCACAAACATTGAGGAAGCAAGCAGATTGAAGAATAAATTGAAAGCCAAAAAAATGTTTCTACTGAAGAGTATCAAACTACAAAAAAAAAAAGAATTGCCTTCAAAGAACATTCTACTGTTTTAATTCAATAAATGGCTATTGTTATTTAGACAGGCACAATTTCTTGTTTGTTTTTGAAGTTCAATTTACACACTGCAGTTATCACTCACTATTAAATCCACGAGTTGTGAGTGAAGCTTCAGAATGTATTATACATAACACCACGTAAACAGAATAATTTCTGCTCTTGTCCAGCGTCATTACTGAGTGGCGAGTGAGCATATGCGTGTGTGCATGTGTACATGCATGTGCATGTGTGCATGCATGCGCGTGTTGCAGTGGCTATGTGTCTGTACTAATTTTTAAAGACAATTTATTTCATAGAAATGTATAAAATAACAGTAATCATCATCATCACTGTTGTTTAATGTCTACTTTTCCATGTTTTATTTCTTTACTACCCACAAGGGGCTACACACAGAGGGGACAGACAAACGGATTAAGTCGATTATACCGACCCCAGTGCGTAACTGGTACTTATTTAATCGACCCCGAAAGGATGAAAGGCAGAGTCGACCTTGGCGGAATTTGAACTCAGAACGTAGCGGTAGACGAAATACCGCTAAGCATTTCGCCCGGCGTGCTAACGTTTCTGCCAGCTCCATGTTTGCTTGGGTCAGATAGAATTTGTTGAGAAAGATTTTCAATGGCTGGATGCCTTTCCTGTCACCAACATTCACCAAGCATTGTAAAATTTCCCCATTGAAGACTGAAAACAAAATAACATCACTTGTATAACAGTGATGCTCCCTTACAATCATTACATGTACATGCAAACATATACAAACTCATGTATACACATATATATATAATATATAAGGTTTGGTAATGCTAACAGGAAAAACAGAACTCAAAACAATACTGTATAAATATATATATATATATATATATATATACACAAACATATATGTACATAATATTTAGAAGAAGCGTTTAGTGTTAAGAAAAATACTTTCAGATATTTCCTTTCAGTTCTTTATGCTCAGAATTCAAATCCTGCTGAGGTCAACTTCATTTTTACTCTTTCCAGTGTAAATATAATAAAATTCCAGCCAAATACTGCGGTTGATATAATCAACTGTTTTCAGCCTCCAAATCACCAAATTTCTGACATTGGGCCTATGTAAGGAATTATTATTTTCAAATGTTGGGCCTCACAGAGGCAATGATAAGCGACCAAGACCTTTGGAGATATGCTGTGCTTGAGAAGACCAGGCAAGCACCCTTCAATCGTTAGGCAATATGCTGTGCTTGTGAAGACCTTCAGTGCTGCCTGATTGGCAGCCGTGCTGGAGGCATGTAAAAAGCACCATTCAAGCATGGCCGGTGCCAGTGCCGCCTGACTGGCACCCATGCCAGTGGCACATAAAAAGCACCATTTGAGTGTGGCTGATGCCAGTGCCGCCTGACTGGCTCCCATGCCAGTGGTATGTAAAAAGCACCCACTACACACTCGGAATGGTTGGCGTTAGGAAGGGCATCCAGCTGTAGAAACCTTGCCAAATTAGATTGGAGCCTGGTGCAGCCTTCTGGCTTGCCAGTCCTCACTCAGACTGTCCAACCCATGCCAGCATGGAAAGCAGACATTAAATGATGATGATATGGGGTTGGGGCTGGAGATGGAGATGACAACTAGAAGACAGCAAAAGAGAGCCAAGAGAGATGCAACCATAGCAACGACCATTACTATTGTCATACACCACCGCAACCACCGTCACATGTACACACTCCTGCTTCAAGAGAGCTTGTGGATCCCAGGGAAAGACTGCAAAACCATCAAAGATCCCATCGTTGAAGAAGTGGGCATCATCATAGATTTTGTTGGACAACCAAGGGACATACATAAATGCAATAGTAGAAAACAATGCAAATATGTGTATCTAACATATATATATATATATATATATATAAAATAATAATAATAATAATAATAATTGACAACAAAAGAATGAGACCGCGATATTAGGTAAATAGAGGAATTTATATATGTATTTTCAAAGAATATAAAGGTGCATGGCTTAATAATTAGAGCGTTGGGCTCACAATCATGAGGTAGTGAGTTCGATACCTGGACCAGGCTGTGCATTGTGTTCTTGAGCAAGACAATTTATTTCATGTTGCTCCAGTTCACTCATCTGTAGAAATGAATTGCAATGTCACTGGTGCCAAGCAGTATCAGCTTTTGCCTTTCCTTTGGATAACATCAGGGGGGAGACTGGAATGCGTAGACAACTGCAGGTCTTCCATAAACAACCGTGCCTGGACTTGTGCCCAGGAGGGGAATTTTCTAGGCATAATCCCATGGTCATTCATGACTGAAGGGGCTCTTTACCTTTAACACGCACACACACACCCACACACACACATATATATAGGTGCAGGCATGGCTGTGAGGTAAAAAGCTTGCTTCTCAACCACATGGTTTCGGGTTCAGTCCCACTGAGTGGCACCTTGGGCAAATGTCTCCTGCTATAGTCTTAAGCCAAATGAAGTCTCGTGAGTGGATTAGGTGGATGGAAACTAAAAGAATCCCATTGTGTATATATATATATATATGTGTGTGTGTGTGTGTGTGTTTGTCTGTCCTTTCCCCACTGCTGAAACATATGATGTCACTTGTGTGTACGCAGTAATCAATGAGTGGGCGGGTGACAGATAGACAAAGAGACGGACAGAGAGACAGAGTGAGGCAGGTAAGTAGGTAGGTGTGAAAAGTTCTGAATAATTTGTTTTAAATATTTATGAATCAATATCCAGGTTATCTCTACCTTCCCTGTTAGAATGTAAATTATTTCTGACTGCTGAGCATTGTTTGTTTATATGTAAATTCTGAATATGGTTTCACATTGGCTTAAAACAACCTGGTGCTTCTATTTTAATTGATTCAGAAGTGGGGGTTTTTTATGTTTTTTTTTTAAACTCACTTTGTAATTCTCAACTATAATACTCTAAATCATTAATCAGTTTTGATCAGCTGTTATAAAATCAATTGAACTGGTTTTGTTTTTTGGAGTGGTGGTGGTGGTGGTAGTGGTGAGGTTTTTTTATTTCTTTTTTTAAATAAAGTTAAGCACCAAATGTATTTTTGACTTAGGTAAAAAAGAAAAACAGAAAATCCTTCCCCCCTCCTCCTCCACCTCCTTATCCTTCGAAAATGACACATGCTTAGGTTATTGACTCTCAGACATTCACCAAAACACACATATACATACATTCACAAACACATAAATACATACAGACACACATAAATACATACACACACACACACATACATGCATACATACATACATACACACATACATACATACATACATACATACATACATACACAGACACACACAAATACAGAAATATGCACAAACATGCTCATAAATAC
>NC_142951.1:22854580-22877080 GCF_046866305.1 Octopus bimaculoides | reverse complement strand
TAACAGTATACAATATACAAGGTACCAAACTGGCAGAACCATTAGGACATCATGTAGAATGTCTTGTGATAACATTTATTTTGGCTCCATGGCTCTGAGTTCAAATCTCAGTGAGGTTATTTTGTTTTTCATCATTCTGGGATGAATAAATAAAATACCAATCAAGTACTAGGATTTTTTTTTTTTAATCAGAACTGGCTACAAGATGCTGTGAGAAGGGTTGTAAAATACCCCTTGCAGTACCCTTTCTCTAGAAGTGGCAAAGGGTTGAGTGAGAAGCTGACCACTTCTAGAAAAACTGAAATGCTACTGAAGCCATCTAAGGACAGGCTGCAGTACATTAGAAAACCATATCGATAATATATGTTGTATGACTTGTAAAGAGTATATTAAGATTTAACCCTTTGGTATTCAGATTAATCTATCAAATGTAATGCATATTTATTCACATTGTTTTGAATTAATTATGCATTATCATGTAGCTTTAAGATTTTGATTAAGTGACTGTATATTTTTAGACTAACATTGTAGGGTAGGTGAGAGAGAATGGATCTGGCCAGTCTGAACATAACACAGGAAAAATAATTTGGTCAGATATGGCTGGTTTAAAGGCTACTGTCAACTCTAATTGAGTAAAACTATTCTTCATTTTAAGACAGTAAGATGAAATTTTTTAGTGAAATTTGGCACTTATTTCTTATTTCTTTATTACCCACAAGGAGCTAAACACAGAGGGGACAAACAAGGACAGACAACGGGATTAAGTCAATTACATCGACCCCAGTGCATAACTGGTACTTAATTTATCGACCCCGAAAGGATGAAAGGCAAAGTCGACCTTGGTGGAATTTGAACTCAGAACGTAACGGCAGACAAAATACTGCTAAGCATTTCACCCAGCATGCTAACGATTCAGCCAGCTTGCCGCCTTGCATCTATTTCTAGCCACTTTAGTGACCACACTGAGGTTCTCCCATCAACCTGTTACATTTACTGGTTATTGTCAAAACAGAATATTATATTTGCATACAGAATGATAGGAGTAAGTTAATGCAATCTCTAACCCCCAGCAACTAGTATTAATTTCTTTGATCAACCTCTTGCTATATGTAAACAAATGAAGGAGCTACTGTGTAAAATGACCCTTAAATCACATACCCTACTGCTTTGATCCAACGAAATTTCTTTTACATGGTCACTCAACCTGCTAGAAACAGCAGCTAAATATTTTTCATATTATACACTACCATCTGAAAAACAGGCACATTAGATAATGCTGAACAAGGTAACATTCTGTCTTTAAGAAACAAGATAGTTATACTAATATCTGGGGAATTTTATGGGATGTGCTCAACCAGCAAGAAATAACAGCCAAATCTCTCTCAAATAACACCCTAACAATTTTGAAGAAGGAAGGACATAAATGACACTGTAATCTTAAATAAAAAAAAGGTAAGACAGCCATGGTAGGAATCTTTATCTTTTGATCATATATCTGCTGGATCCAAGGTTAACCAGGGGTTAAATAACAACGAAGAAGGATACATTAGATAGCATAGTTCAAGAGACTTTGATCAGAGATGTGCTGGTTCAAAGATGTCAAAGCCAATGTCATCTGAAATATGCACAAACATGGGATGGTCACAGTTGGAATGTCTTCTGTAAGAGGTCTGCTCAATCAGGGATGACCAAGTTAAACACCAACAACAAAAAGGCACATATTAGACCAGTGGTTCACAACCTGGCTTCAGTAGCATTCCAGTTTTTCGAAGTGGTCAGCTTCTCACTTAACCCTTTGCCACTTCTATAGGAAGGGCCCTGCAAGGGATCTTCCACAACTCTTCTCACAGCACTTTGTAGCCAGTTCTAATTTAAAAAAAAAAAAAATCAACTCCTAGTACTTGACTGGTATTTTATTTTTAGTCATCTCAGAATGATGAAAAGCAAAACAACCTCAGTGAGATTTGAACCAAGAACTAGGGTTGGTCCATGTAAGATTTTGTTGTTGAAATTTATGAGCAATAAATTGTTTATACTTCTACGATACAAAGAATATTTTAACAATTTTTTTAAACAACTAATAATAATTAATTATAAAAATACAATAGGAATTTTTTAAACATCAAAACGCTCTGAGAGTTCATCTGAATAAAATTGGAATCAAAGGGGTCCATAGGCAAAAACGGTTACGAACCACTGTATTAGATCATACCTACTAGGAACACTATTTATGATTACTAGGTGTGATGGTCATGGCTGGTAAGTCTATTTGTTTATAAGTCTCCTAGATTGAGGTTGAGGTTAAACAACAAAAGTAGCGAGAACACATTAAATGACACCGTTTGAGAGATAAAGTATGTCTGAATCAACGATAGGACATTTGAATAAAAGAGGGGATACATTAGATAATGTAGTCCAAGATACACTATACCTGAACATAAGACACAACATAGACGATGTAGTCATTGACACACTAAGTTACCTTAAAAGATAGGTGTGGTTACATCCAATATGTCCTCGATCATTGGTCAGTTACTGTTACTACTACTACTACTACTACTACTACTACTACTACTACTACTGCTGCAGCTCCTACTACTACTACTACTACTACTACTACTACTACTACTACTACTACTACCACCACAACCACCACCACTACTACTACTGTTACCACCACTACTACTGTTACCACCACTACTACTACTACTACTACTACTACTACTACTACTACTACTACTACTACTACTGTTACCACTACCACTGCTGCTGCTGCAACTACTACTAGACTCCAATGACCTCTGACTAGATAAATATAGGACTGGGACCAATTTCATTGGAATTAAAACCAAATGAAGCAATAAGGAATTGTTCCTTCAAGAACCATAATTACAACATACATGGCTGAGTTTGCCACCAGAAGCTTGCACACCAAATATTTCTGATATGGTAAGTATACAAAGGATAGTAATGGCTTAGAGCTTTGCATTTCAAAGAATGCAGTTGTGCATTCTAAAAATTCTTGAAATTTAATTAAACTCAAATTTGCTTGATGTTTTTAATTGAATTCACATTTGTAATTAGTGTAGAGTTCTTGATGTCAGCAGAATAAATGGTGGCTTAGAATAGAGTCAGAAATATCATAATGTCTTTGGGGTGGACCAAAATAATGCAGTACCACAGAAAACTCTGCTGCCACCATTTTCACCATCAACAACATTATTAGCACACTCATTCCCTGCTGTGGTTGTTATCATAATCAACATCATCATTATTATATAATTACATATAGATATATACATCATTACATAGCTATTATATATACATATAGGTGCAAACATGGCTGTGTAGTAAGAAGTTTGCTTCCTAGCACATGGTTCTTGGTTCAGTTCCCTTGCACAGCACTGTGGGCAAACGTTTTCTATTATAGCCTTGGCCCAACCAAAGCCCTGTGAGTGGATTTAGTAGACAGAAACTGAAAGAAGCCCATCATATATAATCCTATATTATATTATAAATAATTAGAATATATTCAGTGCTGAATATCATTCTGTATAAGCACATGTTACCGAGATGCAACTGGATAAATTCAAATCTCTTTCAGGGATATATAATTGTGAACAAAAGTCATCGTTGTTGTGATGGCTACATCGTGGTAGGTGATCCTTGTTTATTTTTATATATCTTGACCATACGTGTACTGATGAACAAAAGAATACAGGTTACTTCACAGTTTTTTCTGTATTTGATTGAGAAACCAGTGGTCTACCGTTGAGTTAAATGTTTTTAAGAGATAAATTTTGAAAAGCTGCATTCCCTCGCTTTCGGTAAATATGTTGCTTATTTTTGGTAGTTTTTTTACTTATTTAGTCCCTCGATAGCATGAGGCATTGATACACAGTTAATGCCCTTTATATATAATTATATATATATATATATATATATATATATATATATATATATATATATATATACATATATATATAGTGTGTCTGTGTCTGTGTCTGTTTCCCCACCATCACCTGACAACTGATGTTGGTGTGTTCACCCCTCCGTAACTTAGCAGTTTGGAAAAAGACACTGATAGAATAAGTACTAGGCTTACAAAGAATAAATCTTGGGGTTGATTTCCTCGACTAAAACCCTATAAGGCAGTGCTCCAGCATGGTTGCAGTCAAATGACTGAAACAAGTAAAAGAATAAAAGAAAAGAATAGAGTAAGTAGTAGACTTTAAAAAAAATAATAAGTACAGGGGCTGATTTGTGTGACTAAATCCCTTCAAAGTGCAGTGCTCCAGCATGGCTGTAGTCCAATAAATGAAACAAGTAAATGACAAAGAAGAGGTTTTGGGTTTTGTTTCTCTTTTGTCTGTCTTTTAGACATGGGATAAGGCAATGCTCAGAATCCTTTTACTGGATCCTGTGGAAGGGATGAAAGGAAGGAGGCAGAGGTCCTTAAACTGGAGACCCAATGACTAGGTGATGGGTGTTAAACCAAGGAACTGATTAACCCATTAGCATTTAAACCAGCCATTTAAACCAATCAAAATATTTTACCTGTTTTATGTTCAAACTGGTTAGATCTGACTTCTAACACCAACCCTACAATATTATTCTCAATATTAACTGTAACCTCAACAAAATCTCAGAGCTACAAGATAATGCATGATTAGCACCCACTACACTCTCGGAGTGGTTGGCGTTAGGAAGGGCATCCAGCTGTAGAAACTCTGCCAAATCAGATTGGAGCCTGGTGTAGCCATCTGGTTCACCAGTCCTCAGTCAAATCGTCCAACCCATGCTAGCATGGAAAGCGGACGTTAAACGATGATGATGAATGTGAATAAATAAGCAGTGCATTTGACAGCATAATGTGAATGTTAAAGGGTTAAATCTATCACACAAGTAAACCAAAGTGGGATTCAGGTTCAGAGCTGAAACAAACACCACAAGGTACCTAGTCTGATATTCTTACAGTTCTGCCAATCCACTGGCCTGAATACATATTTGTTTTTAATTCCAGTAGGATAAAAGGCAAAGTTGACCGTGGCAGGACTTGAACTCAGAGTGTAGAGATTCAAAAGAAATATTGTGACACAGTCAAACTGACACTCCAATAACTCAGTTAGCTACCCCCTAGTTCAACCCACCTTCAATTTTTATAGGAAAGAGATACTGTGAGTGGACCCTACCCACTCATTACTCTTTCACAGCACAGTATAGTTCAGTGGTTTACAACCAGGGTCCAAATGGCCCTTTGGGTTCCATAGAAGATTTTGTTGTCAAAATTTATCTGCAATAAATTGGTTGTTACTTGTACAATACACAAAACATTTTAATGATATTTAATTACGAAAATATAATATGAAGTTGTTAAACATTGAATGGCTAGGAGGAGGGTTCACCCAAGTAAAATGAACATCAAAGGGATCCATTTTTTTATTTATTTATGCACCCTTTTCAAGCCTAGCCAGGCTCATGGGTCCGGTTTCCCAGTTTCTATGGCGTATGTGTTCCCCCCCAGCTGGATGGGACGCCAGTCCATCGCAGCGTTACTCAAGAAAGAGGAAGAAAGAGTGAGAGAAAGCTGGGGCGAAAGAGTACAACAGGGGTCACCACCAATCCCTGTTGGAGCCTCGTGGAGCTTTAGGTGTTTTCGCTCAATAAACACACACAACGCCCGGTCTGGAAATCGAAACCACGATCCTTCGACTGCGAGTCTGCTGCCCTAACCACTGGGCCATTGCGAAAGGGATCCATAGGCAAAAAAAAAAAAGAAAATGGCTGAGAAACATTGGTGTAGTTGAAAGAGAGAGAGAGAGAGAGGGGGGGGGGAGGGAGAGAGGGAGGGAGAGAGTGAGTGAGAGAGAAAAAAAGGTTGCAAAATTAACTGGTATTTTATTAATCAGCCTCAATAATTCAGCAAGCTGGCAGAATCATTTGAGCACCAGACAAAATACTTAGTGGCTTTCATCTGTATCTACATTCTGAGTTCAAATACTGCCAAAGTCAACTTTGCCGTTCATCCTTTTAGGGGCCGATGAAAATAAGTATCAGTCAAGCACTGGGGTCAATGTAATCAACTAGGCTCCCTTCCCCAAAATTTCAGGCCTTGTGTCTATAGAAGAAAGGATTAATCAACTTCAGAAATATAAAAAGCAAAAGTGACCTCAGCAGGATTTGAACTCACAAACTACAGATCCAGAACAAATAATACTGCAAAGTTAATCGAACACCTGACACTGTTAGAAAACTGAACTGTTATTTGTATCTCCCCCTCCTGCCCCTCCTCCTGTCCTGTGTAGAATCTGCAACACGTGACTGACACATCACTGCACAGTTTATCAGCTACGAACACACCTGAGAGATGCGTCGTTCTGTTGCAATGCAGCGTACTTTTGTGAATGTGTTTGCATGTGTGAACATCTGTTTATGTGAGTCTATGAATGTCTGTGCTTGTGTGTGTGCGTGTGAGTGTGCGTATGTGTGTCAGTGAAAGAATGAGGGTTCGTACGTTTCTGCTTTCGACAGTGTGTGTGCGTGTGTGTGCGTGTGAGCGTGCGTATGTGTGTGTGGTGATGTATGCATGTATATATGCGTATGTATAAGCACGTTTATGTCTGTATGAAGGTGTATGCGCGTGTGAGCGTCTGTTTATGTGAGTTTATGCATGTCTGTGCTTGTATGTGTGCATGCGTGTGTATGCATGTGTGTGTGTATGTGTGAGTATGTATGTCAGTGAAAGAATGAGTGTTTGCACATATGTTCATGACAGTGTATGTGTGATGATGCATATATGTGTGTGTGTGTGTGTGTATGCATATGTGTAAGTGTGTTTATGTTTGTATGAATTTATGCATGTATGTATTTAAATATGTTTGTGTATGGATATATATATATATATATATATTTATGTGTGTGTGTGTGTGCCTATGTAAGTATGTGTGTATGCATATGTATATGTTTTTTTGTATGTAAGTTTATGTGTATGCTTGTATGTATATTTGTGTATGTGTGTGTGTGTGTATTTAATCAACTACTCAAGAAGAGAGGAACTAGGACATACACAACAAGCTACCTCACAGTCGTTGCTCTTTTAGCCCAGCTTATCCCTGATCCAGTGAATAAAGGATCAAACTGTTCCAGCCATGACCATCCCACCGGTGAACTTCATTATCTATTATGCCATTTATTTATTTAAAGCAATCAGGTCTGATTTGAGAGAATTTGGCTGCTATTTCTGACAGGGTTGATGTAGAAGCTCCTTCATGTGGTCCTACTGATGATATTGCAGATAACACTGATGATGATGATGATGATGATGAATTATATAATGTTGTTATTGTTGTTGATGATGATGGTGGTGGTGGTGTTGTAGATAGTACTGCTGCTGATGATGGTGATGTAGACATCACTGTAGTTAACGGTGATGATTTGGAAAGTGTTTAGGATGATGATGATGATGATAGTGATGGTGGTGGTGAGGTTATCTAGTGTTGTTGTTGATGTTGCTGCTACTACTACTGTACATGGTATTACAATGATGCCAATATTGAAACCAGTGGAGTATTGCTGGAATCTGTTTTAGACAATGATGGTCATCAAGATGACGATAACAGTCATTAATAATGACACAGTAATAATAACTTTCTTTTATTTTTGCTAAAACAACAATATAACAGGGGATGTACTTGCATAGCAAGTGACCTGATCTGAGATCGTGTGCTGGAACGAAAACAATTGCAGCATGGAAGGTGTTTATAAGCCGTTTAAAATAACATACAAAAGCTGTCAGATTCACTTCAACATTTAGATTTAATTTGTCAAAATATTTTCGTCGCTTTGAGACTGCGACCTGTTCACTGACAAAATTCTGAGACTAAACAGAGAGGTTACAAAAACTCTGAGGATTTACACTGGAAACAGATGACAAAACCTGAAGATGTGGCATACACAGTGTACAAACATAATAGGATCTGCAGATAAAAAAAAATACAAAGCACTGTTACTGAGCTAGGACAAATGGTACATACCTTGTCCCAGCTAGTGTCCTGTAGCTTGACAATGATGATGAGCATAATACCTGTCACTGAAGTAAAAAATATGTTATATGCAGACATCATTTGTAATTTTTAGACCATGTTGGTGTTGGTGCCATGTAAAAAGGCACTGGTGGTGGTGCCTCGTAAAAATAGCACCTGATGCACTCTGTAAAGTGGTTGGCATTAGGAAGGGCAGCCAGCTGTAGAAACCAAGCCAAAGCAGACTATAAAACCTGGTGTGGCTCCTGGCCTTGCCAGTTCCTGTCAAACTGTCCAACCCATGCCAGCATGGAAAACAGGCATTAAGTGATAATGATAATGATGATGATTGCATTCATATTCATACATATACATATGTATATAAGACATATATAGCTTTTTAAAATATATATATCTCATTATTCTTTTCAACAGTAATTCACAACACTAACTTCACTTACACACACACACACATACATTCACCTGTATGTATATACACACACATACACACTCACACAATTATCAAAACACACTCTGATGTCAACAAGGAAAGAGACAGTCGTATTAATAAAATCAAACATATTAACACTAACTGCATACTAGACCAGCTTCTCTCTCTCTCTCTCTCTCTCTCTCTCTCTCTCACTATCTCTATGACACTATTTAACTCACTATACCTTTCTCCCTCTCTCACCTTTATCCTTATCTCTCTTACTGTCGCTTTCTCAATCGTTCTCATCACCCAATCTTCCAGTTTTTTTTTTCCATTTTTTCTCACATCCTTGACGCCATCTCTCTTTCCACCCCACCCCCCATCTCTCTCTCTCCTCCCCCTTTCACTCCACAATAACTACACAACAAACCACTATGATTCGAACCAGCATCATTTTTCAATACCTATGATGTCATTCCTCTTCCTCCTTCCCCTCACTCCTCTACCATTTACATAGCCAAGGAAAGAAAAACACGAAGTGGTTGTTAATCTGCTAGAAACAGCAGCCAAATTCCCCTCAAATCAAACTCTACCATCTTTAAAAAGAAGAAGGCATTAGATAATTTAATCTCAGACACATTACACCTATCTGAATAGAAAATGGTCACAGCTGGAACTATTTCAATCCTAGGTCTGATGGAACTGGGCTAACTTGGGGTTATACAAGAATCATTAAAGAGCTGCTGTTACTAAACAACTCGAACACTGTTGTCTGACACAAAGTTCTACAGAGAGTCCACAGTCTCTGTATATTCTGAAGAACTTACTGGAAATGGATAGACAGAGAGCGGATTCAGGAAAATATTAGTGGAATTATAGCATACATAAAGGATTGGATTGCTTCAAGTGGTTTTTTTAATTTTGGATAATACCTTCCTCAATATATATATATATATATATATATGTATATATATATATGTGCATGTGTACGTGTGTGTGTGTGTGTATATACACATGCACACACACAAATACATACATAATAATACACATGTATAAACATAGATTACACATAGATATCTACACACAAACACACACACATTTATATTTTCATACATACATACACACACATACATATATCTATATGTATTTATGCATATGCTCTCTCTCTCTCTCTCTCTGTATGTGTGTGTGTATATATATATATATATATATATATATATATATATAATGTGTGTGTGCGTGTATATGTATGTGTGAATGTGTATGCATATTATGTTGTTATGTATATATACATATGTATATAAGACACACACACACAAACATAAATGCGTACATATGTACTGTGCAATTTAAACCTCAAAGCCATTATCCTCATGGCTACTACTACTACCACTACTACTACTGTCACGTTTACTCTTAGGATATTAGGTTTAATAATTACATGTTTCTGATGAGTTTACAGCTAGTGTGCATTATGTAATTTGCAATTTTGCATTATGGAACCAATAATCACTTTATGCTAATGAAACGCATGTAAGACGGTGTAATTAAATGCCTTATAAACAACCTCTCATGTTTCGTTTACTTTTCTATATACATATATACAATATAAACACAAATACAAACACATACATACACACATCATCATCATCATCATTTAAGATCCGTTTTTCCATGCTGGCAGGGGTTGGACAGTTTGACCGGATCTACTAAGGTTAGGGGCTGCACCAGGCTCTATTTTCTGTTTTGGTATGTTTTCTACAGCTTGATGCTTCTCCAAATGCCAACCATTCCACAGAGAGTATTGGGTGCTTTTAACGTGGCACCAACAGGAGTTCTTTTTATGTGGCACCAGCACCAGTATCAATTCTGCTATGGCGGGTAGGTTTTCTTGAGTACAACAATGTGCCAAATATCTTGGTCCTTAGCCATTTCTTTTGTAAGGCTCAGTGTCTTGAGATCAGCTTTCAGTACTTCATCCCATGTCTTCCTGGGTCTCCCTAACACACACACATGTGTGTATCATCATCATTATCTATTGTCTGTCTGCCATGCTGGCATGGGTTGGATGGTTTTGATAAGAGCTGGCAAGTCAGAAGACTGCACCAAGCTTTATTGTCTAATTTGGCTTGGTTTCTACAGCTGGCTGCCCTTCCTAATGCCAACCACTTTACAGAGTGTACTGGGTGCTTTTTACTTGGTACTGCTACAGCTGAGTCACCAAGTAGCTTGCAAGATAAGACTCCCTCAACTGAGTAGGGCGAAATATTAGGGGAGGTGGTTTTGTGCCAGGTGATGAGGGATTAGAATATGATAGAGGGACAGAAACAGGTGCCTTGCCATAAAGGAGATACATGGTTATCCTAGTTGGAAGAAGAGAGAGACGGAGAGAGAAAGAGAGAGACAAAGAGAGAAGATGGCGAAGTAGATGCCTTGGGGGTGGAATATTAGTAGTATGGAGGATTGGATAGGGTTGGGCAGTGAAGTTTGGGAGAGAGTGAAGGAGAGTAGGTGAGTAGTGAGTAGTGAACATAGGTGGAGGAAAGGAGGGGTGTTAGAAAAATGTGTTGGGGGAGAGGGGCACAAGCATGAATGACCATGTCTTAAGGGTCTAATTTTTACTTAGACAGATGGGTCTTCTCAACATTATTTACATTATTTACATTCGCCGGATATTTGTCCTCATCTTGTTTGTTGTTAACACAATGTTTCGGCTGATATACCCTCCAGCCTTCTTCAGGTGTCTTGGATAAATAATGTAAATAATGTACATGATTCCTTGTCTCTCTTAAATATAGAACTGGGTCTTCTCAAGTACAGCAAATTGTCAACCATCTCGGTCCTTTGTTTGTCATTTCTGTGAAGCTCAATATATATATATATATATATGGCAAATGAAAAACGGAAGATG
This sequence comes from Octopus bimaculoides, assembly GCF_046866305.1. Lineage (NCBI taxonomy): Eukaryota > Metazoa > Mollusca > Cephalopoda > Octopoda > Octopodidae > Octopus > Octopus bimaculoides. The sequence continues at coordinate 22,865,715 of NC_142951.1, read as the reverse complement.
GAATATATGAGGATTTACTATTAACCACAACAATTGTTTCAACACATCTACCAGGTGTAAACCATTCATTTTATTATATATATATATATAAACACACAAATATATATATATATATATATATATAGATACATATACATATATATACACACACATATGTGTGTATATTCTATATATATATTTATTTACATTTTTATATATATATATTTATATATTGCATTTTTATATATATTTATATACACGCATACACATATATTCTTATTTACATCCACATTTATATATATTTATACATATTCTTATTTACATGCACATATCTACATATAAATATAACACGCACACATACATATATATGCAGTCATATTATGTCTATTTACATACACATATATATGCACACACACACACACACACACACACAAATATAGGATACATCCTTAGCAAGCAAAGCCACATCAGTTTCACTTAATGTCCTTAGTGAAAGCTATTTAAATATTGCTTATTGTATTTAGTTTGGTGGATGGAGTTATCTCTTGATCACACCTTTACTGCATTTCATTTTCCCCCCGTACATATATATATAAATATTTTTTAATTCTGACACACATGGGTTGGATTGAAATTCACAAATTGTCTGTGAGCTGAACTGATGAGATAAGATACTGAAGCTTGTGTCTGCAGATGATAGCAAATATACAGAAGCAAGAATATAGAAGACTAAACTTTCATTAAATTCAACCTTTCACTCAAAGTTTTACATTAACCCTTTTGTTACCATATTTCTGTTCAGATGCTCTGTGTTTCTTTCATTTAATTTTAAATATAACAAAGAATTCAGTAAAATAACTTAGTTATCATTAAGCAAGTGTTAGGAACATAAATTGTGACTAAGGTTTGGTGGAAGATTTTAATTCTGAACTTTTGAAAACAAGACATTTGTACTACAGAGCCAGAGGCAGTTTCAGACAGGATGGTATCAAAAGGGTTAAATTATCAATTATTTCTGTTATCCTAAGAGTGAACTGTCATTACCACAAAAAAAAACTAGGAAACTAGGAAGGAAGAAATGTTATCTTATGTGATACCATGTGATCACATGACTGACCAGGCTATTAGATGTTGTTATACACTGCTGGTCACAATGCGCTTTGCATCGTTTTAGCTTTCAAATGATGCCACCCTGCTGGCTAGGCAAGCAGGCCAACATCCCACCCCACCATCGAAAAGGGGGAGCAACACAAAATGAAGTGTTTTGCTCAAGAACACAACGTGCTGCCCACTTAGGGAACTGAACCCATGATGTAGTGATAATGAGTACAACAGCCTGACCACTAGGCCATATTGACTTCAATTATGATAAATTGATTTCAAATTTAGGCACAAGGCCAGTAATTTTGAGTAAGGGGGTACATCAATTACATCAACCCCAGTGTGTGACTGGTAATTACTTTGTTGACCCCCGAAAGGATGAAGAGCAAAGCCAACGTTGGTGGAATTTGAACTCAGAACATAAAGTTGGGAGAAATGGCGCTAAGCATTTTTCCCAATGCAATAATGATTCTACCAGCTCATCACCCTATGAAATAGAATATATTGCTTCCAAATTTTGATACAAGGCCAGCAATTTCATGTGAGGTAATAAGTTAATTACATTGACCCCACCGTGTTCAACAGGTACTTAATTTATTGACCCTGAACGGATGAAAGCGAAGTCTACCTTGGTAAAATTTGAACTCAGAAAAGCCAGAAGAGTTGCTGCTAAGCAATGTTCCTGGTGTGGTAACAATTCAGCCAGCTCACTTTCTTACAAAACGACAGGAATAATGTTAGACTCTATCCTGGATCCAGTATTCAAAGTACAAAGACATCTGTCCTCATTTTTGATGGTAAACAACCCTATTTGTTGTTGGTCGGTTGGTGATGGGTCCTGTGTATATATTAGATTAATTCTACAGTACGCCGTTGCCAGTACCACCTGACTGGCCTTCGTGCCGGTGGCACGTAAAAGCACCCACTACACTCTCTGAGTGGTTGGCGTTAGGAAGGGCATCCAGCTGTAGAAACTCTGCCAAATCAGACTGGAGCCTGGTGTAGCCATCTGGTTCACCAGTCCTCAGTCAAATCGTCCAACCCATGCTAGCATGGAAAGTGGACGTTAAACGATGATGATGAACACATCTTGGTTTCATTATTATGAAGTAAAAATAACGCAATGAGTTGGCAGAATTGTTAACACCAGCAAAATGCTTAGTGGCATTTTGTCCGTCTTCATGTTCTGAGTTCAAATGCCGCCGAGTTCAAATTTGCCTTTCATCCTTTCAGGGTCAATAAAATAAGTACCACTGGGGTCAATGTAATCAAGTAATGCCTTGTCCAAAATTGCTGGCCTTGTGAGAATTGTCATCATCGTTTAACATATGTAATCCATACTAGCATGGGTTGGATGATTTGACAGGATCTGACTACCCAGAAGGCTGTGTTGAGTTCCAGTTGCCAGTTCCTGTTAAGCTGTCCAACCCATGCCAGCATGGAAAATGGATGTTAAATGATGATGATGATGGTATACATATATATATATATATACATATATATATGTAGGAAAAAGTTTCCTTTCAGTCATGAATGACCATGGGATTATACCTAGAAAGTTCTCCTCCAAGGCCAAGCAAAGTTGTTTATGGAAGACCAGCAGTCACCCATGCATACCAGCCTCCCCTCTCCATGCCACCGATGTTATTCAAAGGAAAGGCAAAGGCTGATATGCAAAGGTGCATGGCTCAGTGATTAGAGCATCGGGCTCACGATCATGAGAGTTCAATTCCTGAATTGGGCTGTGTGTTATGTTCTTGAGCTAGACACTTTATTCCACACTGCTCCAGTTCACTCAGCTGTAGAAATCAGTTGTGATGTCACAGGTGCCAAGCCGTATCAGCATATACATCTTAGCTAAAAGAAGGCAGCAATAAGAAGAGGTGAAATAAATATTGTGAAAAAGCAAAAGCCTACTTACCACAACAACTATGAACTCTGGTGGTATGATGACAGGCAGCAGAAAAAGTTTGGTTAGGTCGTCCATTACCTCTTTTGATGAAAGTATTTTCGACGATGGTAGTGATTGCAATGAGGATAAAGATGAGGATGGTGATGATTCTGATGATGGGGTTGTTAATGGTAGTGATGTATTCCAATCTTGTACAGGATCAGATGAATTTCCCTTGTAGTCTGGTTTGCTCTGGGAGGGTTTACGAATGCTAGTTCTGAGACTACGGCGGCGGCGCCTTGCTGACAGTCTGTTGCCAGGTTTGGCTCTCTGGTGGGCAGCTGGATACCTCGTTGACCTGAGAAGACGGATCAGAACACTGGGGCTGGGTCCATCAAGGTCCTTCTTTGATGTATGCACCCATATTCCTCGTTGTGGTGTAGAAAGGAACTCCTGCTGTGACTTCAATCTCTGCTGTTGTTGACGTTTCTCATATTCAGACATAGTGTGCTCATGTCGGCTAAGGGCGTGTCGCTTCCGATTACCACTGACCGAAGATGTCAAATGCTGGGTTCGGTTCTTGGTATCATGGCCAGTACCTCTGTGACTGTTGGTGAGGACATTCTTCAGTATACTATCACCTACAATGAGAAATATAATACGTGACAGGAAATGAAACTAATAATAATAATAATTTTTTGAATTTGGCACAAGGCCTGTAATTTCGAGGAAATCAATTATGTCAACTCCAGTATTCAACTGGTACTTAATTTATCAACTCCAAAAGGATGAAAGGCAAAGTTGACCTCAGCAGCATTTGCATTCAGAATGTAAAGAGCTGAAAGAGATGCCGTTAACCATTTCGTCCAGTATGGCAATGATTCTTCCAGCAGACCCACCTTAAAACTAATAATAATGATAAAGGTTTCAAATTTTGAAACAAAGCCAGCAATATTGGGGGAGTGGTTAAGTCAATTAGATCAGCCTCAGTGTTCAACTGGTACTTATTCTATCAACCCCGAAAGAGTGAAGGGCAAATTTGATCCCAGTGGCATCTGAACCTAGATGAAATGCTGCTAAACATTTTCCCAGCATGCTGCCTCACTAATAATCCTTTCTATCATAGACACAAGGTGTGAAATTTAGGGGAGGGGACTAATCAATTACATTGACCCCAGTGCTCCACTGGTACTTCATTGACCCCCAAAGGATGAAAAGCAAAGTCGATCTCAGCAGAATTTGAACTCAGAATGTAAGGACAGACCAAATACTGCTAAGCATTTTGTCTGGTGTGCTAATGATTCTGCCAGCTCGCCGTCTTTGCAGCCTTACTAACAATAAAACTATGAAGTGAAGTCAAAAATCATCCACACTTTCACCATAACATATCTTTATAATTGTCACACTGCCTTCTGTGCACACGTGCTCATAGTTAGTACTATTGTGGTTACATGATTGAAATTTGAGCCTGATTGTGCCATTTTCCTTTCTGGCTTTACAGTGTAAGCATGCCCACTCCACCAGCTATGTGCACCAAAGAAGAACAAAGAGCAGTGAACCAATCAACAATGTACAATCAACAGCGCAAGATACAGTGCTTTGCTGACCAACAAACTAAAGCCAGCAATTCACACGAAATGCTGAAGCCTATTGTCGAAGAAAGTTTTGTTGTTGCATGACAATGCATGCCCACACACAGCTGCCCAGACCATTGAAACCATTAACAAATTGGGTTTTGAGGTGTTGGAACATCCTGCCTACAGCTCAGATCTTGCCTCTTCCGACTATCATATCTTTGGACCGCTCAAAGATGGTTTACAAGATCATCGATTTCCTACGGATGAAGATGTGAAGGAAGTAGTGAAGGGAATTCGCTGGACCAAGTGCATTGAAAAGGAAGGAGACTATATAGAAAAATGATGGGCTTGTTCATCCCCTGCTTTTGTGTAAATACATTGTAAAAACAAGAACACATATAATTTTTGACTCACCCTTGTAATATACACACACCCAGTTCCCACCACTAACAATAACTCACAGAGCACATACGTAACACAATCACCGTCTGTTAACAACACATACAGTACATAAAAGACACCCAAAACTATATCACATACCACATTCCCCCATCAATTCATATTCAACACAATTGCTACCCAATAATACAACCTACACAGTCTATACCACATACTGGTGCTTCTCAAGCTTTTTTTACCTACAAGCCTTTCTGGCACTTGTGCCCGTGACATGTGTAAGGATTTTTGAGCGAGATCGTGCCAGTGCCCCTGGACTGGCTCTTGTGCGGGTGGCACATAAAATACACCATTTTGAGCGTGGCCGTTGCCAGTACCGCCTGACTGGCCTTCGTGCGGGTGACACATAAAAGCACCCACTACACTCTCTGAGTGGTTGGCGTTAGGAAGGGCATCCAGCTGTAGAAACTCTGCCAAATCAGATTGGAGCCTGGTGTTGCCATCCTGTTTCACCAGTCCTCAGTCAAATCGTCCAACCCATGCTAGCATAGAAAGCGGACGTTAAACGATGATGATGATGATGATGAACCCTTTATTTTTTATTAACACTTTTTTTAACAACAACCTTCCCATTCCTTGCTATGATTCAACATAATTAAATCATCACAAAACATTGCTGCCAACAGGTTGATTGCCTTTAGTGATGGGAAACTCTCAAGAGAGCAGAACAGCAGAAGGTCTCCAAAGGAAAAACCTTGCTCAGGTAAATGTTCTGACCCTTAACTTTTTACACTGTACTTTAAGGGGGTCAGGCTGCATCCAGGTCATGGCTCCTGAGTGTCCTTCCACAGATGGTTTTTAGCCACTTGCATATTGGAAACTGGTGCATTTCAACCACCCGGAGATTTCATCTGGTTGTAACTCCTTTCTGTTGTTTCAAATTTATATTTAAAGGAGAAATAACATTGGTTGTCATGGTAGAGGTGAAATGTCAATACTATCACAATGACTCACTCAGAGTTACTTCCCTTAGCATTAAAACAACAGTATTTATTTCTTTATTGCCCACAGGGTGCTAAACATAGAGGAGACGAACAAGCACAGACAAAAAAAAATTAAGTTGATTACATCAACACCAGTGCGTAACTGGTACTTATTTAATTGATCCTGAAAGGATGAAAGGCAAAGCTGACCTTGGCGGAATTTGAACTCAGAACATAACGGTAGATGAAATACCACTAAGCATTTTGCCCAGTGTGCTAACGATTCTAACAGCTTTCCACCCTATTAAAACAAAAATATTGCCTTCAAATGATAATGAGATCATTTTTGTTCCTCTACGACAAGGTCCAGTTGGAACATCTCTCCACTGTCTCTGATATCGCCTTCAGGGCTTTGGTTCTGTTCTTGCCAGAGACCGAGAGTTGTTTCATTAGATTGTAAGCAGGTTTACCCACAAAAGCCCCGTAAAATTCTGTAGACTGTTCTTTGAGCCACGTCTTCACTACAGTTTTTACTTCCTTGTCACTGGAATAATGTTTGCCTCTCAAACCCTCTTTCATGGGGCCAAAGAGATGATAGTCCAGTGACGATGATAGTCCAGCGACGATGATAGCCCAGTGACGATGATAGTCCAGTGACGAGGAAGTGAAAACTGTAGTGAAGTAGTGGCTCAAAGAACAGTCAACAGAATTTTATGGGACACGGACACATGCTCTCATTTGAAGGTGGAACATTGCTATTGAGAGAAACGGTGACTATGTTGAGAAGTAGGGATGTGATCCACAGAGGACCAGCTTCATTTTGATGCATGATACATGTTCCTGTGTTGGTAATTATACCTGTCCTAAACAAAATGGCATTAATTTTTGACTCACCCTCATGTATATATATATATATTCTTTTATTCTTTTACTCTCTTACTTGTTTCAGTCGTTTGAGAGTGGCCATACTGAAGCACCACCTTGAAGGGTTTTTAGTTGAACAAATCAACCCCAGGGCTTATTTTCTAAACCTAGTACTTATTCTATCAGTCTCTGTTGCCGAACCAGTAAGTTACAGGAACCAAAATACACCAATACTGTTTGTCAAGCATAAACAGAGACACAAAGATATATATTTACATATATATATATATATATATATATATATATATATATGTATATATGAAAATCACGGAGAGGGTCATAGCCCAACTAATTAGGGAGCAAATCAATTTAGATGAGATGCAGTTTGGGTTCGTGCCAGGTAAAAGCAACACTGATGCCATATTTCTGGTAAGACAGCTAAAGGAGAAATACCTAGCCAAGGATAAACCTCTGTACCTGGCTTTCGTTGACATGGAGAAAGCCTTTGACAGGGTCCCCCGATCCCTTACCTGGTGGTCAATGAGGTAACTTGGGATAGAAGAATGGTTAGTGAGAGCTGTGTGAGCCATGTACAGAGATGCTGTCAATCTAATCGACTGGCCCCCTTCCCAAAAATTTCAGGCCTTGTGCCTAGAGTAGAAAAAGTTATTCTTTTTATTTTTTATCTTTTACTTGTTTGAGTCATCAAATTGTAGCCATGCTGGAGCACTACCTCGAAAAATTTTATTCAAATGAACCAACCCCAGTACTTATTCATTTTTATAAAGCCTAGTACTTATTATATCAGTCTCTTTTGCCAAACTGCTATGTCATCGAGGCATAAACACCCAGCACTCTGTGGATTAGTTGGTGTTAGGAAAGGCATCCAGCTATAGAATCCAAGCCAAAACAGACTGGAGCCTGGTACAGCTCTCAAGCTTACCAGCTGCAGTCAAACCATCCAACCCATACCAGAATGAAAAACAGACATTAAATGATGATGATGATGATGATAATATGTCTGTTCATTCATACGCCAGCAGCTTACATTGCTGACACCACCAAATTGAACAATATTACCAGAGGCTGTCAAAATTGTGATGATATTTGGTCAATAACCGATGAAGGTTTGAGCATGTCTTTATCCATTGTGCATTTTACCCTGTTTTATCCTGTTTTACTGAATACTCCTTTGTTGCCCCCTATGCTACATTTTTTTTTTTTTCCACCATAAATGTTGAAGACTGTGGGATTTAGACGTAGATCACAAAGAACGGGAAGAAATACCTCCAGCCATTTTGACCTCAGCTTTAAACAACTCTGTCAAATCACTCTTCTATATAAAAACTAAAGAAACAAATGTCATGTTTTAACATGCTGTGAATGAAGTTAAAGTGAAAATGAAAACTAAAGTAGGGAATTTTTCTTCACTTTATTCTTCATTTTCAACCTTGATTTCATTCACATCACATTTACATTGCAAACATTAATATTCTGGATTAAGGCCAGGTGAGGTCCTAATCACAGTTCTATAATAGTACCCCACACCACCACTAACTTTTCCATTGTCTAGTTGACAAGATGTAGAGACAAAAGTGGAGCTGAATGTGAAATAATGGATTAAAAATTCAATTTGTTTTCCAGGCCAGATCCCACAACAACATCAAATGGTGAGCTGGTAGAGTCATTAACATGCTGGGCAAAATGCTTAGCAGCATTTCATCTGTCTTTACGTTCTGAGTTCAAAATTCTGTTAGGGATAACATGATCAATAGTTTTTTAGCACATGAAAGTGGCATTCGACCTATTGCATCCCTGGAAATTTGTCTCATTTCCATGTGTGTGTTCTCACATCTTTAGAATGACATTGTAGGGTTGGATCTTGAGTTTGAACATAAAACAGATAGAATGTTTGGGCCAGATGTGGCCAGTTTGAATGCTAAAGGTTTAGACAATGTCCTTCTTCAGAAAAACAGAAAAGTTCTGTTGCAGGTTTACTGCTTGAGAGATATACGTAAGGGTTACTGTGTGTATTCTATTTTTATAATTGGTGCACCATGTACATGGTTAGGGCAGCGGATGTGCGGTCGGAGGATCGTGGTTTCAATTCCCAGACCGGGTGTTGTGTATGTGTTTATTGAGCAAAATCACCTAAAGGTCCATGAGGCTCTGGCAGGTGGGAGAACAGACATGCACACATAAATACACACACACATACATATGTATATATATATATATATATATATATATATATATATGACTGACAGGCTTCTTTCAGTTTCCATCTACCAAATCCACTCACAAGGCTTTGGTTGGCCCGAGGCTATAGTAGAAGACACTTGCCCAAGGTGCCACGCAGTGGGAATGAACCCGGGACCATGTGGTTGGTAAGCAAGCTACTTACCACACAGCCTACATGTTTCAGTCATTTGACTGCAACCATGCTGGAGCACTGCCTCTAGTTGAACAAATCAACCCCAGGACTCATTCTTTGTAAGCCTAGTACTTATTCTATTGGTCTCTTTCGCCGAACCGCTAAGTTATGGGGACGTAAACACACCAACATCAGTTGTCAAACGATGGTGGGGGGACAAACAGAGACACAAATATATACATATATATATATATATATATATATATAGTTGGAATTTACAAAAAATCAAAAGACGAAGACAGGTGTATAAACAACAAACAGGTGTATAAGTTTAACGCTCAGGAAGGTGAGAAAATCTTTTACGTTTCGAGCCTATGCTCTTCAACAGAAAGGAACACAAGAAAGTAAACAGAGAGAGAATAAAAAAAAGCTTAGTGGCTAGCGGTCGATCCTGGCTTACATAAAAATATATATATATATGACAGGCTTCTTTCAGTTTCCATCTACCAAATCCTCTTACAAGTCTTTGGTCGGCCTGAGGCTATAGTAAAAGACACTTGCCCAAGGTGTCACGCAGTAGGACTGAACCCAGAACCATGTGGTTGGGAAGCAAGCTTCTTACCACACACCTAATCCAGTATCTATATATATACACACACACAGAGTGGACTTCTTTCAGTTTCCATCTACCAGATCTACTCCCAAGGCTAAATAGTAGAAGACACACGAAGTGTGATGCTGGGGAACTGAACCCAAAACCATAATGTTGAAAAGCAAGTTTCTTAACATATAGCTGTTTGTTTTTCATTTAGCACAAATTTGAAGCAAGCAATATGAGTAAATTAATTATATGTAAACATGGCAACAAGAAAAGCCCAAATTCTCAAAAGTTATTTTTTAATTAAAAAGAATAACCTTTATAATTTATCATTTGCACCTTGGAGGAACTAGAATAAAAAAAGACTGTAGTTAACCCTTCCCTTGATATCTTAAGCCTGTGTTCCTTATATTCAGTGGATAATCAGGCTTTGATTCAAATGGAAACTGGTAATGATGGGTGGAGTTAAGAGGAATCAATGACGACAGACTCATAAGAGACAGGTAGAGAGCCTCTTCATCAGTGGATCTCGCCATTTATCTATGAACCCCTTTGGTTCCTATTTCACATAGGTGGGCCCTCCTAGCCATTCAGTGTTTTACAAAATCTTATATTTTTATAATTAAATATTATTAGGAATTGTATTAAAAAAAAATTGTTAAAATATTTTGTGTATTGTAGAAGTATAACCGATTTATTGCTCATAAATTTCAACAACAAATCTTATGTGGAACCTGGCTGAGAATTACTGCTCTCCGTGATCTATGACCTGCTAGAAATAGCAGTCAAGTCTACTTCAATTCAGGTATTATCATCTTTAAAAAAAGGCAAAACATATTGGGATAATGTAGTACTAAATATGCTGCGGATGGTCACGGTAAGAAAGTCTTTGATTCCAGGTCTACTGGATCTGGGGTAACCTAGGATTAAACAATAAGGAACGACACGTTAGATAATGTAGTTCTAAGCAGATTATGTTCGAATAAAAGGCGAGATGGTCACAGTTAGAACGCTTTGATCATAAGTCTGTTGGATCAGGGATGACTTGGGATTAAGCAAGAAGGAATTACACATTAAATAATCTAGTCTTAGAAACTTTACGTCTAAATATAAAGGACGTTTACGGCGGGAACATCTTTCATCACAGGCCTGTCTGCTGGATATGGACAGACGTGGGGCTAAAAAAAGGAAGGACACATAAAATATAATATAAATATATAGTCCTAGACACTCTATATGAATAAAAGACAAGACGGTCACATCCTTGGGCTACACAAAAAGGGCGCCTTACATAATGTAGACCTACATGTTACACCGAATAAACAGCAGAATGGTTACAGCTGGAACATAGGTTTGCTGGATCGGGGCTGAA
>NC_142951.1:22824580-22849580 GCF_046866305.1 Octopus bimaculoides | reverse complement strand
GGATGCATACAAAATGTTGTGTCTGAAGAGAGTCATTCACTTTTAGTGCCTTATAGTTTAACACACCAGTAAAATTTCCACTCATTTACTTATTTATTTTTCTAAAATTTTCATTGTGTCGTGCAACCTTTTCAATAGTTGTTGACAGAATGTGTTAAATTATAAGGCATTAAAAGAGAATGACTCTCCCCAGACACAACAGAATATGCTTCAACACACAAACTCACATAAAGAATCTTGCAAACCAAATCCAAAAACGAAATAAAATGCATATCATTCTTAGCATATAACCAAACGCTGAGAATTACATCTGACTAAATATGTAAGTTTTTCCATTTTCTTTCTTCTCCTTGTCTTACTCCATCTGACAATCATCTTTTCAGATTATTGCAACATTATTTAGAGGGGAAACAGGTTAAAAGTAATATTGAGTGTTTCTTTGCCTTAAAACTTGAAAAACTTTATATCTGAGGGATCAACAATTTCACAAACAGATGGTATTATGTTACCAATAACAATGGGAATGTCATTTGGTTAAACATATTGGATCTTTTCTGTTTGGCTGCTAAGTTTCAAAAATTAAAAGTTTATCGAAAATTTTAAAATTCGGTACATTAATGTAGTTTTCCAAGCTGAATTGCTGGAGTTATTTTTTAAAAGTTATAGAGGTTTAAAGTTTGATCATTTTCACCCTGTCATGAAACAAGACTTGGAAGCTGTCAGTTTGTGCATGACTGCACATTTTGTCAACATCCTGAAGATAGCATGTGTTGTCAATATTTCTATTGTTTGTAGTTTTAAGCATTCAATATGCATTTAATGCGATAGCATGAAATTAAAAGATTTATCCAAAAACGTAATTTAGCTATTATTTTTAGCACACCTCACAACCACCTCAATGACAAAAAATATGTAAACAAGACATCTTTTGTACTTTTAAGCATTCAATATGCCTTTAATACAATAAACAGCACATTACAAATTAAATATTTAAAAAAAACATTTAAGCATTCAATAAGCAATTTCTCAACCAAATCACAATTTTCATACCACATAAATTCACAGAGATATGAATCTACCATAGAACAGTGAGTGCTACAGTGTCATTTATTACCTTGCTTTACAGAGATGTACCCTCCACTTGTTGAGTGTGGGTACCATCTTTTGAGTTAACAAACCCAATCTGTGGTTCACTGTTCTATACTCAAAATTGTAACCATCAATTTCAGGAATGTGAAAGTATGCCCTCCACAAATTGCTGAAAATTGTGCTTCCTGGAAGAATCAAGTGACATATGCATTCTTCCAGTGTGTCACAATTCCAACGTGGCACTGCATAAAGGAAAACCTGTCTGGTCTCGTGTTTCACTCCTCTGAAAACCCACCGCTCAGGTTGGACCCTTCCTCTGTTGTACTTACCTCTTGAGAAGACTGTTTCATCGATCTCAACAATCTTCCCAGGACCACCAACTTTAATTGGATGATAGAGCAGGTCCTCTGCGCATACTTCCCTAATATAGCTGTTATAATCAACAGCTGTGCAATGGTTCATCCCCAGTTCTTCAACATAAAACTGGACTGATGTCAATTCCTTAACCTATGAGTAAAGGAAAAGCACTACTGTCCCAAGAGGAAAGATGTCACTTTCAAACCATGTGTCTTTCCTCACCGATACAAACTCCATGCATCCTTGGTGCCAGCATCACCAATACATATTCTTGCCATGTTTTCTTGTACTCATAACATGCTTCTTCCTTTTGCATAATTTTCTTTTGGGAATAACACACTTTTCTTATAAGTACGACACAGCATCCTCCTCTGTTCTTAGTGTCTCCATCATAGATATGGAGTTACTGGAGCTTGCTGCCATAATCAAACAGATCAGTAAAACTTCCAGGTGGGTAAAACAGTAGAACACAGCATCAGCAAATGGTTTCAATATATTTGCCAACATGTGCTTTCCTGCAGAGTTACAGACACACAGACACACATATATATATACACACACACACATGTTGTTGTTGTTGGTTTTATCTTGTATCTGAGAATTTAGTTTCTTCTTTGCTGAATTCTTCCTTTATGGTGAAGCCATTGATGACTCTGTAGACCAATTCTTGCATAGGAGTGTCAATGGCATTGCCTTTATGGTAATGTTGGTGGAGGACGAGGTTGATTTTGTTGAGCCTTTCTCTCCTGTCATTTGATTTCTTCCTTTTCTCTTCTGATGGCTTCAAAAGTTTTTGGTTCTGATGGTGATGGAACACTGCCACTTGGAACAGTTTCAAGCTTGTGTTTCAAATGATTTCAGTTGGTTCTTGTATCTTCGAAGAGTGTAACCCCAGAGTCTCTTCTCTGAAATGAGCTCACTGAATAAGACTTGGCACAGGAACCTTGACTCTTTCATTCTTGCCACATGTCCTGACCATCAAAGATGGTGTGGACATTCCAGACTCCAACTGAAGAAGCAATTGGCTGCTAATGATCTGTGTATCTTGTTTTGTCCTGCTTGCCATTGTTGTGCTATCTTTCTTTTCCTGCTTGTTATGATTTCACGATTTCCATTTGTTGTGTTTTTTATCTTTGATTTATATATATATATATATGCATACACACATATATATATAGTATAGTTGCAAGATTCGTAGGAATCTAGGTATATCAACATGAAAGACAACAGGATTGGTTGTTAGACAACTTACAGTTGTTGTGTGTTGGTAGTTCATCATAAGTATATATATATATATATATATGTATAAATAATACAGAATGGGACAAGGACGCAAAACATACAAACAGTTAGGTGATACAAGAAAGGGACAAAGCATCCAGATGGACGATACAAGGAAACAAGGACAGGTCATTCGGAGATTTCTTTCCTCAGTCGAGATCCAGATTATCCTTGCAATTTTGGCTGGTTATTCTCGATATTGCTCCAATCTGGCCAGCCCCAAGGAAAAACTAAGCTAAGAGCATTAGATTCCTTGGAAGAAAGCAGCAAATGTATACAAAAACAAGGACGGAAAAAAACCCCAAAAATGTTACACAAATACAATAAAAATAATAAAACAAGACATAACAACAGGTGTCTTTTGACTAAGGACGAATTAAATTAATCTGGCGTTTGTGGAAATAAGGCCTTACGGTAGGGATACAAGATACACACACACACACACACACACATACACAAACACACATATATACAAATAAGTACCAAATCCAATATATATTGTAGATTCAATAGTCATGGTTCCAAGTGTAGCATACATATAAAGAAGAACACAAAGGGGGTTTTAAATCCCCAACACCTGTTTCAGTGGCATATTACTGATGCATTCTTAGATTACATCATGGCAAAAATGCACAACCATCAGGTGTACTTTAAACATATAAACCGGTAAAACAGAAATATAAGTTGATTAGTTCCCCAACAACCATGGTGAAGCAACCACAGGTGTGGCTTTGTGGTTAAGAAGATTGCTTCCCAGCTGCATGGTTCTGGGTTCAGTCCCATTGTGTGACTCCAAAGCCTCATGAGTGGATGTGGTAAATGGAAACTGAAAGAAGTCCATCCATCATACACACACACACACACACGCACACACACACACACACACACACACACATATTATAATGTTAGGGAATTATAAAATCCAAACTTACAAGGAAATACAATTTAATAATATGAAATTGAGTTGTATAATGAAAAATATTTTTTAATAATTTCGAGAAGAACCACCATGGTACAACTCACACGATTAAGGAGATCAGACACCTAGATTTTTAAATTAGTATTTTGTAGAGTACGCTTTTCTTGATAGTGTCTGATCTCCTTCATTGTGTGAGTTGCACCATGGTGGTTCTTCTCTTAATTATTAATATATATATATATATATGTATATATATATATATGAAAGAAGGTTTGAAAATGCACCCATTTTTCCAAAATACTCATCTACTCAACCGGTTTCACCCCCCGACGACAATGAATCTTACATATACATTATATAGTGTAAACGCGGATGTAAAACTTAAACCAAGCCTGTTTTGAAGATCAGAATATATTTTTACCTTGCTTACATTAGCTATCGACAACTTTTAGGACAAAAAAACAATTGGTTGTCCTAAAAGTTGTCGATAGCTAATGTAAGCAAGGTAAAAATATATTCTGATCTTCAAAACAGGCTTGGTTTAAGTTTTACATCCGTGTTTACACTATATAATGTATATGTAAGATTCATTGTCGTCGGGGGGTGAAACCGGTTGAGTAGATGAGTATTTTGGAAAAATGGGTGCATTTTCAAACCTTCTTTCATATATATTTCCACTCGTACGGTATTCCACAACTTTACTTTATTATATATATATATATATACACAAATAATAAATGAGTATATGCATATATACGTACATGTATGTACATACCTACATCTACCTGTATATATAGATGCATATCTGGGTACAGGACGTTGCAAACAAAACATAGACAAAATGATAAACAGAGTACAGAAAACACACAGGCCACATAGAGAACATTTTCCTTCATCAGCTGCCACCATTCTAACTCTGGTGTTTCGAAGAGTTAGGGCATATATATATCACTTAGGTATTGTGATACTAATAACCTGGTGTAGAAGTCAATATAAATATGCTTCAGAATGAAGTGTTAGTCGAGTACAGAGCAGTAATACGAGAATGAGATGACATAAGTATAAACAAATATCTTATGAACTTCATTAGCTTACAGCTGTTTCTGCTATGAGATGCAGTAGACTCATAGTTGAGTGCCTGAGTGACACCTAACAGTTTCATAGGAGCCTCAAACATGAAGTGCATTTCATGTTTGAGGCTAATGAAGTTCATATGATAATTGTTTATTCCTTTGTCATCTCATTTTTCCTTCTACTTTGGGATAGAACTTCCCATAACCTTCAACATAAACTTTCTCACTCATAACACCTGTATGTTCTGAAAATGTAACTTACCCCAAAAAAGTGCACTTCATATACAAGGCTCTGATGAAGCTATAAGATGTTAATCTGGTACTCAACTAAGAGTCCACGACATCTTATTGCAGAAACAGCTGTAAGTTCATTAAATAACATTTGATTTTTTTCTGGTGTCATCTTTTTGTTTATATATATATATATGTTCATATAATGATATCTCCACAATGTATTGGTGAGATAAACATGTCATCGTTACCAAAATAGCAAAATATTTTACTTATTTAACTTGAATTGACAATTAAATATAACCTTATACAGAAATGTTGACATAGGTAATAAACTTCAATAATAATGGATATTAGACTCAAAACTCTCATTTAAATTTTTGATATATATATATATATATATATATATATATATATATATATTGTCAGTAAACCATAAATCCGAAAGAGAAGCACACTCTAAGTTATAGAGCACTAGAGTAATTAGATAAAGATAATTATAGCCAGTCTGTGAGTTACCTTGGGTTTCACATTCATAAAGCACTTAGCTTTACAGCATTTCTTCAGACCCTAGTGGCTGGTGGCCTATTACCCTTCCTCAAAGTGGTTGTATATATTGTGGGTTTGAGTTTAAGCTGCATCTGCTAGTGGTGCCTCGATTTAAGAAGGTCTTGAGAAGTGTGGGACCACCTCTTAGCTATGTTTAAGAAGCTAAGCTTATGATCTCTGAATTGCTAGGACTACAAGCAGAGCGTTATATGTGTCACAATGGAACAACAACTATGATGTAAACAGTAAACGTTGTTGTATGTCCAAGGTCAGCTTTAACCCAGCCGACTGATGACCAAAGATATTCCCACCATGATTATTTCATCTTTTATTCAGACATAGTGTATCAGGGACTACACTATCTAATGTAGCCTTTTTTTTTTTATTAAGGTAGAGTGTATCTATGACTACTTTATCTGCTGTGTCCTGTCATTTGTTAGACATAGTATATCTAGGACAATATTATTCAATGTGTCCCCTTTTTAGATGATTTGAGTGATATTTCTTGCAGGTTGAGTGACCTTGAGGAACAGTAGTTCCCAATCAGGGTCTGTATGGTCCTTTGGGGTCCATATAAGATTCTGTAGGGTCCACACAAGCAAAATAGTCAATTGGTTTGATTGAAGAATTTTAGGGGTCCACGAAAACTTTTTGCTTTAGATGTAATTATTGTAAGAAACAGCTCGGTTTCTTTCATTGATGTTTTACATAGATCAGCCTGCATAACTCTTTTACTCTTTTACTTGTTTCAGTCTTTTGACTACGACCATGCTGGAGCACCACCTTTAGTCGAGCAAATCGACCCCAGGACTTATTCTTTGGAAGCCTAATACTTATTCTATCGGTCTCTTTTGCCGGACCACTAACTTACAGGGACGTAAACACACCACCATTGGTTGTCAAGCGATGTTGGGGGAACAAACACAGACACACAAACATATACACACACACACATACATATATATATATATATATATATATATATATATATACATATATATATATATATATATATATACATACATATATACGACGGGCTTCTTTCAGTTTCCGTCTACCAAATCCACTCACAAGGCTTTGGTCAGCCCGAGGCTATTCTAGAAGACACTTGCCCAAGGTGCTACGCAGTGGGAATGAACCTGGAACCATGTGGTTGGTAAGCAAACTACTTACCACACAGCCACTCCTGTGCCAAGTTAATGCATAAGTTAATGTGTAATAAATAAAATAGGGATTTTGAATGAATTAATCTACAAAACTAGTTTCTCAACAGCTGTGGGGAATCCACCAGAATAAAATAGTAATCAAAGGTAAAAAATGATTGAGAATCCCTGATGCAGAAGGATCCTCTATTGGTCATGATAATAATGATGATGATGAAGTGGCTGCTGCTGTTAGAAATGGTGGTGGTTTTGATGTCTCACTCAAGCTTTGCTTTTATAGGCAACTCACTGTTAACAACAACAACAACAACAACAACAACACTAATAATTATAAGGAATTCCCTCCAGAATTATGCAATAATTACAACAAAAAAAAAAAAAAATTGCGAATCCATTATTTTAAATATTTTAATATTTTAAAGAATTTCAAATAGTAAAAACAAAAAACAAAATATTTTTCTTTGAATAATGTCAAGATGTTTGTGTGTGTATGTGTGTGTATGTGTGTATGTTCGTGGCTGTGCATGTGCTTGCACGTGTGCGTGTGTGCACTTGCATTGTGTGCATCTGTTATGCTGTATGTGTCTGTTGTGTACATGTGTGTGCATGTATACACACATTCACATATATATATAGTTGTGAGCAACTCTGTATGTGTGTGTGTGTGTTTGCATATATATATGTATGTTTGTATGTATATATCTATATGTCTATATCTATCTATCTATCTATCTATCTATCTATCTATCTATCTATCAATCTATCTATCTATCTAACTATATATATATATATATATATATATATATATATATATATTTATATATAAAGATAGATACATACATACATACATACATACATACATACACATGCATGTATGCATACATACATATATATATGTATATGTATATATATATATATATATGCTCCAGCATGGCCACAGTTATTGGACTGAAATATATAAATAAAAGAATATATATATATATATATATATATATATATATATATATATATATATATATATATATATATATATATATAGATAGATAGATAGATAGAAAGATACATACATACATGCATACATACATACATAATACATACATACATGTATGCATACATATATATATATATGTATGTGTGTGTATGCATGTGTGTGTGTATGAGTCTGTTGTGTATTTTATTGGTTACAGATTATTATTATTATTATTATTATTATTATTCCTCTTGTTTAATTGTGATAAACACTTGAGGCTTTAGCACAAACAGCCAATCTTTTGGAAATACTTCAGGGGGGTTGGGGGGGGGGGAATAGAAAGAAAAAAGGAAAAGGGGGAAAATACCAAAAACAAAAAAAAAAAGCAACAAATAATCAGGAAGAAATGTCTGTCTATAGAAATGGTAAAGATGTTGCTGACATGTCCATTATTAGGAATTCATCAAAAAACATCATGTATTTCAGAATATTTTCTCAAAGAAATTTTCCCTTGATCAATTGGTTTTACGTATATACACACATATATATATATATTTGCATGTATGTATGTATGTATGTATGTATGTATGTATGTATGTATGTATGTGCGTGTGTGTATATATGCATGCATGAATGTGTGTATACATGTATGTATGTATGTATGTATGTATGTATGTATGTGTATATATATGTATATATATGTATGTGTGTATGTATGTAGGTGTGTATGTGTGTGTGTGTATGTATGTGTGCATGCATGTGTGTATACCTGTATGTATGTATGTATGTATGTATGTATGTATGTATATATGTATGTATGTATGTATTTATATCTGCATGTATGCATGTTTGTATATATGCATTATGTGCATATGTATGTGTGTATGTGTGTGTTTATGTATATATGTATGTATGTATATATGTACGCGTGTGACTGTATGTATGCATGTATGCATGTCTGTATACAGACACACACATACACACACACACGCACACTCATATGCACAGTCACACACATACACACATATATATATATGTGTGTATATGCGCACGTGTGTGCATCTGTGTCTACATGTGTGTGAGTGTGTGTGTGTGTGTGTGTGTGTTTGTATGTGTGTAATATTTATGTATATTATATAATGACATCCGTTTCCTTTGTCTTTGGTATCTCTGTTGCAAAATTTTTGCTGGGTAAAGATTTTTAAAATGGCAATGGAAATCAAGAAGCACCAGTATTTTCTAGAATATCTAAAGATTACCTGAAGCACCTGTGGACAATTGAAAATTTTAACATTTATCTGCTTGTATGATTCTTACTTAACACACACACACACACACACACACACAAATGCACATTTTTATATTTCACTCCTCAAATGCTTCACGTCACAAACACTCTGCTAAATCTCTCACTCACTCAACTAATACTCTTCTAATGAAAGACAGAACACACACAGACAAACACACACATACATATATATAAGATAAACTTACTTGGAAATGGATGCATGGAATTCAATCAAATAATAATATAAATAATATATATATAATAATATAAAAAATATATATATGGCAGTGCCCCAGGATGGCCACAGCTCATGAGCTGAAACTAGATAAAATGAAATAAAATAAAATGAAATATATGCATATATATATATATATATATATATATATATATATATATATATATATATATACACACACACGAATATATATATGTGTGTGTGTGTGTGTGTATACATATACATATATGAGTACAGGACGTCACCAACAGTAAACAACACGAAATACGAAAACAAATGAGTTAAATACGCAAACAACGAGAGAAACAAATGGAAAACAGGACAAGTGACATAAAGAATGACCCTTCATCAGTTGTCGGCTGTCTTTCTACTCCTCATTTCGAGCATTGAATGACAATATAAGACTTTGAAGACAGTTGCTCCCAGTACCAAAATAAAATTTGGGATTTATGGAGGGTCAAAGTTAGGAACAAGAACAGAACAGTGGAGACATATAAAGGAAGCCAAACGAAAACAAACATGGAGAGTCTTTAGACCAGAACGAGAGTAAAATAGCGAACGGTGGAGAAATACTTTCTTTGACAAGAGAAAAGATAGAAGAGAGAGAGATAGGATACGTCTAGTCTTTAGGACAGTCCTGAAAGAAAAGAAAGATGATCACATGAGGAAAAGAAAGATGGACGATGGTCATGTGTGAGCAACGAGAGAGAGAAAAGGAGAAAGAGGGAGAGAGAGAGAGATAGATAGAAAATGGTGAAGAGGAGAGAAAAGGGAATTAGAGAAAAGATGAGAGAGAAAAAATGTGGGAGAAAACAGTATAGCATAGAGTTGCATCATGTGATCATCTTTTTTTCTTTCAGGACTGTATTAAGGACTGGATGTATCCTATCTCTCTCTTCTATCTTTTCTCTTGTCAAAGAAAATATTTCTTCAGCGTTTGCTATTTTACCCTTGTTCTGGTGTAATGACCCTCCATGTTTGGTTTCGTTCAGTTTCCTTGTATGTCTCCACTGTCCTGTTTTTGTTCCCAACTTTGACCCTCCATAAATCTCAAATTTTATTTTGGTACTTATGGGATCAACTGTCTTCGAAGACTCATATTGTCGTTCAATGCTCGAAATGAGGAGTAGATAGACAGTGAACAACTGATGAAGGGTTGTTCTTTATGTTACTTGTCCTGTTTTCCATTTGTTTCTCATTGTTTGCTTATTTCCTGTTGGTGACATCCTGTACCCATACATGCATATGTATATATATATATATGTGTGTGTGTATATATATATATATATATATATATATATATATATATATATATATATATATATATATATATATATATATATATATATATATATATATATATATATGTATGTATATATATATATATATATATATATATATATATATATATATATATATATATATATATAAACTTACTTGGAAATGGATGCGTGGCGTACAGTCATATAATAATATAAATAAAATATATATGTATATGTACATATATAAACATAATTAAGGGATCAGCAACAGTTGCTTCACCACATACCGAAGTTCAGAAATAGCAGCTTATATACATACATATATATGTATATATATATATATTTATATGCATATATGGCTACAAGATATCACATCCATTTCCAAATAAGTTTTATCTTAATAATTCCAATGCGACACTCCTATCACTATCTCTATTCTCCCTCTCTTCTTCTTCTTCTTTCTTTCTTTCTTTCTTCTTTTCTCTCCCACCCCTTCTCTAATTCTTCTCCTTTCCCTTCACTGTTCTCTGTCTGTCCCTCTCTCTCCTTCACTCTTCCTCTTGCTTGCTCCTTGACTCTCTCGTTGCTCACATGTGACCAGTGGCTATCTTTCTTTCTTCTCCTTATGCTACAAGAGACAACACACATTTTTGCCTGTCTCCTGTCAAAGCTTGTTTCTCCAGCGTTTACCACTTCATCTCGCTATGGCTTAACAGCCCTTATTGTTTGTTTTAACTGTCCTGTTTTTATTACCACCTTAATCTTCCGAAAATCCCAAATTTTATTTAATTTGCTTTGTGGGAACGACTGTTTTGATGAAAACACATCTTGTCCTAACAGTTGAAATGTGGAGTACATAAAACAGGGGACAACTGATGAAGGGATTGCTCGTTATACTGCCTATATCGTTTCTCTATTTGTTTCTTTTGTTATTCGAAAAAAAAGTTCGTTTTCCATGTTTTTGTTTTTCCTGTTCTCATTTTTCATATGCATATATATATTATTTATATTATTATATATGTCTGCTCCGGCACCTCGTCAGTTAATAACTGATGAAATCTGAGTTTTATTATGGCAACCGACTAATTGTCACATAATATATTATATATAAATTCTTGTATTTACATAATATTGAGGTCTCATTCTTTCTTTTGTTGTCATATTATTATTTGTAATATATGTGTGCGCGCGTGTGTCTGTGTGTCTGTGTGTGTGTATGTATA
The DNA here is from genome assembly GCF_046866305.1 of Octopus bimaculoides. Classification (NCBI taxonomy): domain Eukaryota; kingdom Metazoa; phylum Mollusca; class Cephalopoda; order Octopoda; family Octopodidae; genus Octopus; species Octopus bimaculoides. The sequence goes on along the minus strand of NC_142951.1, from coordinate 22,837,940 downwards.
TCTATATATATGTATATATATGTGTGTGTGTATACATATATGTTATATGTATGTATGTACATATGTATATAAAAAAAGCATTGATACTGGTGTCACATAAAGAGCACCCAGTACACTTTATAAAGTGGTTGGCATTAGGAAGTGCATCCACCTGTAGAAACCAAGCCAAAAAAGACTATGGAGCCTAGTGTGGTCCCTAATTTTGCCAGTAACTGTCAAGCCATCCAACCCATGCCAGCATGGAAAGTGGACATCAAATGACAATAAGGATGAGGATGACATATATTTGCAGAGGAGATGCAATTCGAAAAGCCCGCCTCTTACATAGACACATAAGTGTGAACAATTCTATGTACTATGCTGGATACATTTGGTGTTTGTCTGGTATGTTGATTTTTTTTGTTCATTTTTACAAGTTCAGGTTTATGCCTGTAATTATTGAGGCCCTGGGATATGTAACACACTGCCTAAATACCAATCTTGAGAAATTAGGCTTCTCAAATCCAGAAAGTAGAAGGCTGTTTTGAAGGCTACTGATCCAGTCCATCACTGAAATTGTAAAAATCTGTACAACTTTCCAGAAGTTTATCATTTAAATATATATGAGTATGCCTAGATATGCAAATATATGCATGAGAATACATACATAAAACAGAACATACAAATCTGCACACATACATACATACATACATACATAAATACAAACATACATACACACACACACACACACACACATACATACATACATACATACATACATACATACATACATACATAGAAACAAAAATACCATTGTTGATGTTGAAATTCTACTGAAGGAGTCTTGAATCTAGGTTAGAAACCGACTCCTTCTCTATTGGCAAGAACTCTAGAAATAAAACTGAACAATGACATACATACACACACACATACACACACACGCACACACACACACACACACACAAACATACATACACATACATACATACATTCATACATAGACATATATAGTATGTATGAAAATTAAGATGAATATAAAAATCTCTGTTTCTCTATCCCTTTCTCTCTCTCCCTCTCTCCCCCTCTCTCTCTCTCTCTCTCTCTCTCCACACATACACACACATATATACATCAAATATTGCTGTTACAGCTTCAAGTGTTTTCTGTATGGCGTGTGAAGAAGTCGATTGTCATCTCCCCCCATTCATCCATACATACTCATCAGTCACTGACTACCTTTATGATCTCTCACTACAGCATTGAATGGGACACAAGATGCATTCTTGAGTGCCTTCTTACATTTTACAGATACAGGATGGACAGGAATGCATTACCTTCAATCACAGGTCTGATCAATTTTAGGTGATATCATACAATATAACAACAAACAGCAGATACTTTATTTTTAAACAAGGCATATAGAAAATTATTTTGTTACTAATATTGTGCTTGATGCCAGTGTCATGTAACTGGCATCTTTCGAATGTTGGGCAATATGCTGTACTTGAGAAGACCCATTAAGCCAAGTGAAATTGTAGTCTTGGCTGATGCCTGTGTCGTGTAACTTGCATTTGTGCTGGTGGCACGTGAAAAGCACCTTTTGAATGTTGGGCCTCATGGAGGTGGTGGAAAGTGGCTGAGACCTTTGGCAATAAACTGTGCTTGAGAAGACCTGTCAAACCAAGTGGGATCATAATCGTGGTTGATACTGGTGTTACGTCACTGGCACCTGTACCGGTGGCACATAAAAAGCACCCACTACACTCTTGGAGTGGTTGGCATTAGGAAGGGCATCCAGCTGTAGAAGCCATGCCAAATCAGATTAGGACCTGGTGCAGCTTCCCAGCTTACCAGTTTTTAGTCAAACTGTCCAACCCATGCCAGCATGGAAAATGAATGTTAAATGATAACGATGATGACGATGATGCATGTGGTAGGAGAATATTGTAGTTCGCTTGTAAAGAATAAAAAGTTTAGAATGGTACAACAATGCACTATAAAACAAAAAATGGACTATATACCTGTTGTAATTTGGTTGTCTATAGTCCGATGATGTGCAGAAGATCTGAAGAAGGAATTGTAATTTCAAAACATTAATCGGACTATAGATAACCAAATTACAACAGGTATATAGTCCATTTTTTGTTTTATGAATGTGGTGTTTAAAGTTGTGAGCTAGCAGAATTGCTAACATACCAGGCAAAATGCTTAGCGACATCTTGTCTGTTTTTATGTTTCTAGTTCAAATTCTGCCCTAGGTCACCTCTGCCTTTTACCCTTTTGGGGTCGATAGAATAAGTACTTGTTGAGCATCGGGGTCATTGTAATTCTGACTAGCCTGCTCCTCCTAAATTTCAGGCTTTGTGCTTACTCTTTTACTCTTTTACTTGTTTCAGTCATTTGACTGTGGCTGTGCTGGAGCACCGCCTTTAGTCGAGTAAATCGACCCAAGGACTTATTCATTGGATGCCTAGTACTTATTCTACCTGTCTCTTTTGCCGAACCACTAAGTTACAGGGACGTAAACACACCACCATCGGTTGTCAAGCGATGTTGGTGGGACAAACACAGACACACACACACACATACATATATATACATATATACGACAGGCTTCTTTCAGTTTCTGTCTACCAAATCCACTCACAAGGCTTTGGTCGGCCCGAGGCTATAGTAGAAGACACTTGCCCAAAATGCCACGCAGTGGGACTGAACCCGGAATCATGTGGTTGGTAAGCAAGCTACTTACCACACAGCCACTCCTGTGCTTATAGAAGAAAGGATTGTTAATATGGTGTTTGCAATGATATTCAGTAAAGTTCCATTAATCCAGTCTTGAAAAGTCTGACAGACTTCATTGCCTTGAACGCCAACTTGAAGCAATGGCAGAGGAGACTTGCTCAAACTGTGGTGCAGGGGAAACAGAATGTAGGACAATATGGGGGGAAACTTTATGATGATTCATTTTGGGGCCTCATTTCTCTCTTTCTGTAGGAGGAGGAGGAGGAGGAGGAGGCAAAGAAGAAGAAGAAGAACAAGAAGAAGAGCAAGAAGGAGAAGGAAAAGAAGAAGGAAAATAATAATAATAATAATAATAATAATAATAATAATAATAATAATAATAATGATAATAATGACAACAACAACAACAGCAACAACAACAACAATAATAATAATAATAATAATAATAATAATAATAATGATAAGAAGAAGAAGAAGAAGAAGAAGAAAAAGAAGAAAAAGAAAGAGGAGAAGAAAACGAAGAGGAAGAAGAAGAAGAAGAAGGAAAATGATAATAATGCTAATAATGACGATAATAATAATAATAATAATAATAAGAAGAAGAAGAAGAAGAAGAAGAAGAAGAAGAAGAGCAACAACAATGACGATGATGACAACGACAACAACAACAATGACAACAACAGCAGTAGCATCATGAAGTTGGTCCCATCTATATTGGTTTATCAATTTGTGGAAGCAAACTAAGAATGTTAGAAATCTGTGAATTAGTGTCTGAAATAGCTCTTATATCTGAGTCTCAACAAATAGCAGCACCAAAGTGGATTAACAGACTTTGGTAGGTCAATTAAAGGTGTAATCAGAGTGAGTATGGTTTATTTCAAAGAATACAATGAAATAGGCGAGATAGAGAAGCAGAGAGGGGGAAATGAGAGAGGGAAGGAGGGAGTAGGAGGTGAAGGGAAGAGACAGAGAGTAGGAGGAGAGAGTGTGAGCAGAGAAGTGAGAGAGAGAAAGAGAGATGAGGGAATAATCAATAGAAATAGAAGTTTAAAATAATTAGCAGTAAGATTGTGGAAGATGATAATTCAAAGTATACCTACATACATACATACGTTCGTACATACATACGTTCGTACATACATACGTTCGTACATACATACATACATGATAATTCAATGTACATATATACACACAAGCACACGCACATGGATCTATCTATCTATCTATCTATCTATCATTTAATGTACACAGTATAAAGATACAAGCTACTAATAGTTTTATACATTGGAGATGTGAGTTTAGGCAGGTTTTTATAACATGTCTTGTGTCTCCAAGCAACCTTTTGGCTCTGAGCACATGGCCTACAGTAAGCTACTCGATGACTAGCACCTGCGCCAGTGGAGCACTAACAGCACTGTCCGAGCATGTTCATTGCCAAAGCAGCTGTCTGGCTTCCGTGCTAGTGGCCCGTAAATAGCACCATTTGAGCGTAATCATTACCAGAGTCGGCTTCTAGCACTTGTGCTGGTGGTACATTAGAAAATCATTCGAGCGAGGTCATTGCCAGTGCCGCTGGACTGGTCCCCGTGCAGGTGGCACGTAAAAAAGACTTTTTTGAGCGTGGCCGTTGCCAGTACCGTGTGACTGGCCCTCGTGCCGGTGGCACGTAAAAGCACTCACTACACTCTCGGAGTGGTTGGTGTTAGGAAGGGCATCCAGCTGTAGAAACTCTGCCAGATCAGATTGGAGCCTGGTGCAGTCTTCTGGCTTGCCAGACCTCAGTCAAATCATCCAACCCATGCTAGCATGGAAAGCAGACGTTAAACGATGATGATGATGATGATGATGATATATATATATATATAATCTTTTCTTCTAAAGGCACAAGGCCTGAAATTTTGGGGGAGGAGACTAGTTGATTACATCGACCCCAGTGTTTCACTGGTACTTAAATTTTCAACCCGAAAGGATGAAAGGTAAAGTTGACCTTGGCAGAATTTGAACTCAGAACGTAGTGATGGTTGACATACTGTTAAGCATTCCATCCAGCATGTTAACAACTCTGCTAGATCCCTGCCTTACATATATTTATAATAATAAAAGTGAAATTCTGTCTGTCTGTCTACATTTGCTTTATATAATTATATAGACCTATTACACTGTTTTGGAATCAGAATGATCCCGGCATTGAAAGTCTGCCCTTCATTTGGTTCTTGAACATCCAGCATTGGAATCTGATTTAAAAGCATTTGGGTTGCTATTTCTAGCAGGTAAAGCTTGGTTGATTTACGCCATCTTGGTTGGCGTTTGTCAGATGACGTCAGAGATCAAAGTGGGGAGGTAAATGACATTTGCTTCCTTAATTTTACTTCGAGATAAGAACTTTGGGACAAATTGGCCAACAGTTAGAATTCACCTTGGAACTGAAACAATAGAATGATTGCATTACAGAATTAATTCTTACTCTTTACACTTTTCTCTTTTACTTGTTTCAGTCATTTGACTGTGGCCATAATGGAGCACCACCTTTAGTCGAGCAAATCGACCCCAGGACTTATTCTTTGTAAGCCTAGTACTTATTCTATCAGTCTCTTTTGCTAAACTGCTAAGTTACGGGGACGTTTAGTTCTCTTTATTTAGTTATTTAGTTTTGAACCACAAGAGCTAACTTAAAAGTGTGTATGTGTGTGAATATATATATATATATATATATATATATATATATATATATATTTTATTATATGTATTTATTTTCTCCTAGTAATAAATAACTCGAATAAACATATGTCAGAATAAAAGTATGCAGTTATAATATGTGTTTACTCCATTCTTTAAATTTATATATATATATATATATATATATATATATATATATATATAGATAGATAGATCAAAATAGTTTGATTCAGATTCTTTGGTACTCTGAGTTTCAAACATGTGGCCAGTCTTCAGCCATTGGGGTCTGAATGAGAGTTTGATTGGAGTGAGTCAATGTTTACTACTGGATATTAGCCTGCGATTGGTTGAGAAAGGTCACGTGGTGGTAAATATAGGGGTGTATATGTATATATGTACATGTACATGTATATGCCCATATATCTGTAAGTATGCATCCGTACTTATATGAGTGTGTATGTGTGCTTGGATGTACATTCATACACCCATGCACGTGCACACACACACACACACACACAAAGACACAAAGGAACACAAAAACACACATGCGTGCACACATATACACACATACATGCACACACATACACACACTCATGCACGTGCATACTTTTATCTCTCTGTACACATTCACATGAGCACATGTATATGCACACACACACACACATAAATGTGCATGTGCACATACATGTACATGCATGGGTGCACATGTATATGGGCACACGTGTGCACATGTATGTCCATGCGTACACATCTCTGTGCATGCATATAGCAAGCATGTTCAGTCAAACACATGCACATGTGCATGTGCATATACTTGTGTGGTCATGCACAAGGGGTAATATACAAGGGGTGAAAGTATGTGGGTAGATAGGCATGGAGAAGTGTTTGGGAATTATCAACATCAAACCGTTATACTGCGTGGCCTTTCTTGACCAATCGCATGCTAATGTCCAGTAGTAAACATTGACTCTCTTCAATCGAACTCTCATTCACACCCCAATGGCTGAAGACTAACCACACACTTGAAACTCAGAGTACCAAGGAGTCTGAATCAAACTGTCTTGATCTATATATGTTACCCCCAATAAATGTGTTGAGTGCCCTTCTTTCATTTTTCCACTCACTCGCACATATATATATACACACACACACATACATGTGTATGTGTGTGTGTGTATGTGTTTGTATGTATGTATATATATATATATATATATATATATATATATATATATATATATATATATATATATATACCGGAGTAAGCACATAAAATGTGCAACAAGGTGGAAAAATGAGTACTCAAATACCAGAGGTAGAGTAATATGCTTTATTTAAAAGCAGCAGAAATATAACAAAAGACTGTTACTCTGAGTTTCACGTTTCCGTTCATCGGACAGTTTTGTTAGAAATGGGAACGGAATAACAATGCAATCGAATCTTCTGTTCACTATGCATCCATGACCGTTATTTGAAACGACCAATCAAACAGATCTGTGTTTCAAATTTTATATTACTTTTGATTGCATTGTTATTCCTTTCCCATTTCTAACAAAGCTGTCCGATGAACGGGAACGTAAAACTCAGAGTAACAGTCTTTTGTTATATTTCTGCTGCTTTTAAATAAAGTATATATATATATATATATATATATATATATATATATATATATATATATATATATATATATATATATATATAAACAATTGCCGCGTGGAAGGTGTTTATAAGCCATTTAAGAAACACACAAAAACCGTTAGATTCACTTCAACATTCAAATTTAATTTGTCAAAATATTTTCGTCGCTTTGAGACCGCAACCTGTTCACTGACAAAATTCTGCGTTGCAGCACAAGATGGTCTTTACATTCTGAGTTCAAATTCCGCGGAGGTCGACTTTGCTGTTCACCTTTTCGGGGGTCGATTAACTAAGAACCAGTTATGCACTGGGTTTGATGTAATCGACTTAATCCCTTTGTCTGTCCTTGTTTGTTCCCTCTATGGTTGACTTTGCCTTTTATCCTTTCAAGAGCGATTAAATAAGTACCAGTGAAACACGGGTTGATGTAATTTTCTCATCCCCCTCCCCCCAAAATTATTGCTCCTGTGGCAAAATTTGAAACCATTATCCTTATTATCATTATTATTATTATTATCATTATTATTATTATTATTATTATTGTTATTATTATAAGGTGGCAAGCTGGCTGAATCGTTAGCATCCTGGGCGAAATGCTTAGCAGTATTTCGTCTGCTGCTACGTTCTGAGTTCAAATTCCACCGAGGTCAACTTTGCCTTTCACCCTTTTGGGGTTAATAAAATTAGTACCATTTACACACTGGGGTCGATGAAATCGACTAGTCTCCTCCCCACAAATTTGAGGCCTGCTTCCAGTAGGAAGAATTATTATTATTATCATTGTTGTTGTTGCTATTATAATTATTATTATTATTATTACTATATACATACACACACATGAACACCGCACATACACACATGCACACATATACACATGTACACATATGATTGGAAATGTTTGCTTGTGTAACAATTATTCCTTATATTTATATATATATATATATGCATGTATGTATGTATGCACGCATGTATGTATGTATGCATGTGTGAATGTATGTGTATGTGTACATATATTGCTATACATGTATATGTATGTATGTATGTATGCATGCGTGAATGTATGTGTATATGTGCATGTATTGCTATACATGTATATGTATGTATGTGTGTGTGTATATGAATAAACGAATGAATGTATTTGTATGAGAGTGTTATTCAATAGCTGCGTTAATCAATAAATGCTATTTTAATGTGGCTCCTTTTAGTTCAGTCAACAGATAGTGACAGGTGATGTAACGTATAGAGACAGGTGATATAATCAAATTGAGAGAAGTATCTAGACAAAAACTGTCAGGTAAAGGTCAGGGGTGAGGTGATTTCTTCAAATTATCTGTGTGAAGCATTTTGGGGTGGGAAGCTTTGCTGGTAATTCTTCATAATCTGTGAATGCATTCACAGGTTCTGGAATTAATACTGCTGCTGTTGTTACTGATGCTGCTGCTGCTGTTGCTGTTGTTGTTGTTGTTGTTGTTGTTATTCTGTTCCTCCCTTCGCCAGCTGAGCCCTGATCTAGCAGTCTTATGATCAAAGTTGTTCCAGAAGTGGCCAACCTGTTTTCTATTTAAGAACTACATTATCTGATATGTATTCTTGACCTTTCTTTTCTTTTTTACTGTGATATAATTTGTAGGAGATATGGCTGCTGTTTCTCATCGCTCAATGGAGGCGCAATGGCCCAGTGGTTAGGGCAGCGGACTCGCAGTCATAAGATCGCGGTTTCGATTCCCAGACCGAGCATTGTGAGTGTTTATTGAGCGAAAACACCTAAAGCTCCACGAGGCTCCGGCAGGGGATGGTGGCGAACCCTGCTGTACTCTTCCACTACAACTTTCTCTCACCCTTACTTCCTGTTTCTGCTGTGCCTGTAATTCAAAGAGTCAGCCTTGTCACACTGTCACGCTGAATATCCCTGAGAACTACGTTAAGGGTACACGTGTCTGTGGAGTGCTCAGCCACTTGCATGTTAATTTCACAAGCAGGCTGTTCCGTTGATCCGATCAACTGGAACCCTCGACATCGTAAGCGACGGAGTGCCAACAGCAACAACAACATCTCATCGCTCAACTGGCTATGTGGAGCTCAACCTCGTTGAAATGGCTGCTGTTGTTGTTGTTGTTGTTGTTGTTGTTGTTGTTGTTGTTAATGTTGCTACTGTTTTTGGCTTTATCATAGTTATTTCTGTTTAATTCCAGGTTAATCCTAATAAGGTAAACCTATGATTAAAGACCTTCCAACAGTGACCAACTCATCTTTTCCTCTATGCGGGGAATCCTGAACCACGTAATAAGCAATCTTTTTTTTTCTTGTTTTTAAAGATGCTATGTTATGATTTAAGGCAGATTTAGCTATCATTTCTTATAGGTTGACTAGCCATACAGAAACTCCCTGGTTGGTTCATATCATCTCTGAGGAGATATTAGTGTAAGCTCTTTTTTCACTACTGTGGTTTCTCAATTAGAAACATATTGTCAGCTTAAAATCAATAGCTCACAGTCCAGAACAGCAACTCTTTAACCAGACAGAATCTACTGTTTGATCATCAATTATGAATCGTTAAAGATTCCCTGGAGTCTGAAAATTTACCCATTGTACTTCCGCAGAGCTTGCTGACTCAAGTGGCATTCAATGGATTGAAGACAAAAGAGTTCTGTAAGGGAGACAATCAAATTTCTTTTGTTTCGTTGTTCTTCACTCATTTTTTATAGCATATTTTTAATCATGACATCAATCATTAATTAATATCTAATCTTCTATGATATATTGTATTTTTTCTCAATCTTCTTCTGGTTCTTTTTTTCTCCATTTTGTCCATTACTTTGTCTTCCAGCCTTTTCATTATTTTTTACTCAATTTGTATACAGTATTCTTTTGTGGCTATCAATTTCACTTTAGTATCAATCAATTTTTCTACCAATCTAGCCATATAGTCCTCTCTGCCTGTCTGTCTGCCCCTCCTTCTCTCTTTCTATATATATATATATTGCAAATTATTTAGTGTTGCAGTTTTGTTTTAAGAGACTGATTTGGGACTCAACAAAAAGGGCTGATTCAGGACTTCCAGATCAACCCCTTATTCAATAGATATATTATCGAAGGCATTCTGTATTTTCTTTCAGACATGGTTATATCTAATGTGCCCTCCATGAGACTAATTTGAGGGAGATTTAGTTGTTATTTCTAACAGGTTTCAGTAACCATGTCAGGGTTTTATTCTTGATTTGTAGTGGTGTGTAGTGGTGGTGTAGCGGTGGTATAGTGAAGGTCAAAAGTTCTTTGTTTTGTTCTGTAAACATACAATGTTACTTAGTTGGGGGAAGGGTAGTGTTTATGGTCCTTTTGCAGGGCCTTTGAAGACTGATGGGAAGGAGAGAGGGAGAGGAAGGTATCCTCTTATCAGAGGCCTCACCTAAATGCATACAATGTAGTGGACTCTGCAAACAGCATCCACAAACCAAGTGAGGTTGCAGTTTAAGTCTACCACCCATGATATGATTTGAATTCAGAAAGCAAAGAGATGGAAAAAATTTCTCAAGTCATCCTATCTAATGCCCCCATGACTCTGCCAGTCCACTGCCCTAGAGGATTGCAGGAAAGATGAAAGGAAAAGTCGACCCTGGTGGAAATCAAACTCAGAACAAAGAGAGCTGGAATAAACCCCACTATGTATTTTGTTTGATGCTCTAACAACTCTGCAAATTTGCCAGATTGCAAAATTGTTGTAGGTTGTTTGTTTTCACTCTCTTTTCCTTTACCAAAGTAAGTCATACAAATGTCTTTCTAAACCCTAAAACCATAGTTCTTTATATGAACCAAATAAAGTAGCTTGTAGGTGGTCACTCAATTTGCTAGAAACAGCAACTAAGTTTCCTTCAACCTACACCTTAATGTCTTAAAAGAAACGGAATATTAGTGTAGTATGAGACTGTTATGGTTTGAATACTACTGGTTTCTAAATGTTGAGGGAACCTGTGGAAGAGAAGACTCAAGAAAACTTGGGAGGAAGTGGTAAAAAATGATCTTCAGAAGCAGAGCTTCATAGGGAAGATGACAAAAGATCAAGTTGATTGGTAATTTGCTTTGCTTGAGAAGACTCATCCAGCTAAGGAAAATCGAAGTCATAAAGGCATGTCCCTCATGTCCATGCCCCCTTCCCCATCACAATCTGTCCCCTGTCCAAACTCTCCCCTACAACCCATCTCCAAATCTTCCGACACATACCTCTGCCCCCACCACTCAGAATCATCACTTGTTGTATTCTTTGCCCCTCTCTATCTCCCACTCTCCCTCATGAACCTACATGCACACAATTTGTCCATATCGAATCCCTTCCCCTACAACATATCCTCCCAAAAGCCTCTCTCCCTCAACCTGTGCACACTCATTGCATTCCTCTCCACTCTCCATCTCCCACCAGTGAAGGCACGTGGCTTAGTGGTTAGAGATGTTGGACTCATGATCATAAGATTGTGGTTTCAATTCCTGGATCGGGTGACACATTGTGTTCTTGAGCAAAACATTTCATTTGACGTTGCTCCAGTCCACCCAGCTGGCAAAAGCGAGTAACCCTGCGATGGGTCAGTGTCTTATCCAGGTGGAGGATATATACACCATGGAAACTAGAAAACTGGCCCTTATGAGTTGGACTCCAGAAGGTTCCTTTACCTTTACCTTTGCCATCTCTCACGCTCCTCTTGCAAACTCAGCCTCTCTAATCCCAAGTCCAATTCCTTTTATACACTTCCTTGTGTCTCGGAGGTATTCCCCCACCCCACTATCACATCTTCACCATTTTTTCTCTTTCCTCTCTCCTCTTTCACCTTTTTCCTCTCTCCATTTTCTTTCCACCTGAGGACGTTCATTGGGGTGGTGAAGAAAAGTCTATTGGGTAGGTGTCCACCGTGCTGGGACATGTGAGCTTTTTTGTGGGTGTGTTAGTGTATTTTCTGGTCAAACTCTTTGCCAGACTCCCAGGTACTGGCAGAGAGTTGAAATTAGGGGACTGGTCATTATAGTTATGATGGGGCATGCAGTTATGATCCTACTTCCTTTCATGTGGGCAAGGATTAAAATTTCCCTTCTGCTGTTCAGGCAAATGCCTGGGTGCTGGGAGCTCTTTAAAATCACTTTTTCTCAACCAGGCATAATCTGTACTTCCTGCTGCTGTTGAAGTACACTAAACACCTTTTTCTGTCCCTCAATTTTCTGTCCCTCTATACTACTCCACACCTCAAACTTGCAATTTATTTGGTGATCCCATGGCTGCTAGTGCCATCTAAAAAGCACCCAGTACACTCTGTAGAGTGGTTTGTATTGGTAAGAGCATCTTGCTGTGGAAACCATGCAAGAGCAGACAGCAGAGCATGGTGCAGTCTTCGACTGGCCAGCTCCTGTTGAAGTATCTAATCTATGCCAGCATAGAAAACAGAGACTACATGATGAAGATGATGGTGTTCACACACACACACACACACACACACACACACACACACACAGAAAGGTGAGTTGCCTGTGTGCGCTTTTTGTGTATCTGTGTGTGTATGTATGTATGTATGTATGTATGTATGTATGTATGTATGTATATATGTATGTATATCTATATCTATATATATATATATATATATATATATATATATATATATATATATATATATATGTATGATGTGTGTGCATGTATGTGTATGTATGTATGCATGTATGTACGTATATATATATATATATATATATGTATATATATATATATATATATATATATATATATATATATATATATATATATACATACATACAGAGTGCAGTGAATAAACTGTCGTTTAAATTATGCAGGAATTAAAATAACACAGACATCTCATTTTAACAGATATATTTACCAAAATTGCATAAAAATATCTTGAAATACCAAAGAGTAAATTTATTCAATAGAATTGCCATTGGCTTCAACCATGGCCTCCAGACGACTTTGGAATCCCCAGCAACTCTTCTGGGCAGTCTCCTTGTTTAAGTTGATGAATGCTGCCATAATCCTTGCCTTCAGTTCATCTTTGGTGTTACAAGGAGCTTTGTTGGTCTCTCACTCAACTACGTGCCTCTACCACATAATAATCAAGGGGATTGCAGTCTGGAGAGTTAGGTGGCCAGTTGTTAGGGGTGATGTGGTTGTAGAAATTGTCTGACAGCCATGACTGGGTCGTCCTGCTTGTGTGGCATGGTGCAGAGTCCTGTTACCAGACATTTGATACTCCAGTAACCACCCTCTTGACCCAGGGCAGTACTACCTCCTCCAGGCACTTGATGTAGGCCTCCGTGTTGAGTGTGAGGCTGTGTGGGAAGA
>NC_142951.1:22787080-22817080 GCF_046866305.1 Octopus bimaculoides | reverse complement strand
CAAATTTGGTAGGAGTGGGAGGGGGGATCTAGTCAATTACATCGACCCCCAGTGTTTCACTGGTACTTACTTTATCAACCCTGAATGACGAAGTTGACCTCGGTGGAATTTGAACTCAGAACGTAGTGACAGGTGAAATGCCACTAAGTTTTTCATCCAGTGTGCTAATGATTCTGCCATCTTGCTGCCTTCAGCCAGACCAAAATAATGCAACGTATTCTGTCCATTCCTCTAACAATGGTTCTGCCATTTTACTGCCTTTTTGTATATACTTACCTAATCCCTTCACCTCCTAAAGAGCATAAGCTATGTTTTATGTTTAGTCTTTTATCTTGTACTTGTTTCAGTCAATAGACTGTGGCCATGCTGGGGCAATGCCTTGAAGTATTTTTAGTCAAATGCATTGACCCCCCACCACCACCAATACTTGTGTTCTTTAAAAGCCTGGCACTTATTCTATTGGCTATTTTTGCCAAACCCCAAATTTACAGGGTCGTGCATGGGAAGCAGGATAAACATAAACACACACGCACACACACACACACACACACACACACACACACACACACACACACACACACATGACAGGCTTCTTTCAGTTTCTACCAAATTCACTCACAAGGCTTTGGTTGACATGAGGCTATAGTAAAAAGCACTTACTTACCCAAGGTGCCATTCAATGGGACTGAACCCAAGACCATGTGGTTGGGAAGCAAACTTCTTACCATACATCCACGCTTGTGTCTATCAAGGATCTTTCTCTACTGTTCTTGACTCTGAGCTGTCTTTCATTCAGGGCATGGCCTTCCCTCCTGAGAGAAGGCTTTCCTTTCCCAGTTCTTGATGGTTTTGAATTGTCATCAATACTTTTGTAACAGGTTAGGATGTTGGTCCTCTGCAAACCTATTTCTACCTCTGAGTAGCAGTAATCCTTATTAATCTGGCCTCTATCCTTTTACCTGTCACACATCAGAGACCCTATCAGGGGCTTGAACTCCACTAGTATAGATCTCAGTGCTATTGAGTCATACAAACCACCATACTGCAGTAAAGACTGAACCTTGTGGTGGACTGGACCTATATATATGTGTGTGTGTGTGTATCTATCTATCTATCTCTCTCTCTCTCTATATATATATATACTCTTTTACTCTTTTACTTGTTTCAGTCATTTGACTGTGGCCATGCTGGAGCACTGCCTTTAGTCGAGCAAATCAACCCCAGGACTTATTCTTTGTAAGCCTAGTACTTATTCTATTGGTCTCTTTTGCCGAACCGCTAAGTTACGGGGACGTAAACACGCCACCATCAGTTGTCAAGCGATGTTGCGGGGACAAACACAGACACACAAACATACACACGCATATATATATATATATATATATATATATATATATATATATATATATATATATATATATATATATATACATATATATATGACGGGCTTCTTTCAGTTTCCATCTACTTACAAGACTTATGTCGGTCCGAGGGTATAGTAGAAGGCACTTGCCCAAGGTGCCACGCAGTGGGAATGAACCCGGAACCATGTGGTTGGTAAGCAAGCTACTTACCACACAGCCACTCCTGTGCCTATATATATATATATATATATATATATATATATATATATATATATATATATATATATGGATATATAAAATAATAAAGGTAGCTAGATGCAATATAAAAACAAAAAGGAAAAATTCAATTGTCACTAATAATGACTGAGAGTGCATTGTAGCACCTACATTACAAGAAATAAGCGTCAAAGACTCTTATAGACAATACTTGTTGGTACACCAAACATTTCGACTGTTTTTGTTATGCTAGCACCTGCCATACAAGCACCAACAATTTGACCTCTTTGAAAGTCCGATAGATCTGTGATTTTAATGAATTTTAATTACCTTTTTCTGATAATATCTGAAAAGAATCAGCAATTTTAGCAAATCATATTAAGCAACACTAATAATAAATCGAAAACCATAAAAATAAACAAGCTTTTGATGGTTTTATAGACATTTCAAAATTATGATGCTGTGATGCTAGGTGTTTCCATTATTTTGTCCAACCCCTGCAAGGTTAGCAAGTCTGAATGACTGCCTCCCACCAATGGTGACTTCACGGGATGTTTACCAACACTTTACAGGGACAGAATCACAAACTCTGAGTTCTTGAGAAGTGCCAATCTATATAGCTTGCAGGAAATTGAGATAAACAGCTATGAAATGCATACCATCAGAGGGACAAAGAAAGAGATCCCAACCCCACAAAAAAACATGGCGTACCACCTTCAGAGAAGATCTGAAACAATTCAGCATCATTTGGAAAGATGCAGGCAACTATGCATAAAATCTGCACAGCTTGCAGGAGTTTGTGGTGAAAGGATGTGTGACACTTGCAGTTCATGTTTTCCAGCTGCCAGAAGGATGAATACCCAAGACAGCTATGCAATGTGTACCATCAAAGGGATTAAAAAAATGAGGAAAACCCAAGAAGATCTGAAGCAATTAACGTCACCTGGAAAGATGCAGGCAACTATGTTCAAAATTAGGATTATTGGAGACATCTTGTTGTCCAACGTACATGTTGACTGTATGGGAGAGACTCAGACTAACATATAGTGTATCTAGGATTACATTATCTAATGTATTGTCCTTCCTTTTCAAAAGAAGGAGAATATTACTTGGGAGAATCTTTAGCTGCTACTTCTTGCAGATCAAGTGACCATTTAGAGCAATGGTTCTCAACTGGGGTCCATATGACCCCTAGGAGTCCATGTAAGAGTTTTGGGGGTCCACACAAACAAAATAGTAAATTAGGAATCCACAGTAGTATTTCAAGGGTCCATGAAAAAATGTTACTTAATATGTATTTATTGCAAGAAACAGGTTTCTTTCTCAAACGTTTTACATAGTTCAACCTACACAAGTGAATGCGTGATGAACAAATAGGAATTTTGAAAGAAGTATCTATACAACTAGTTTATAAACATTGTCTACATTATTTACATATGACGGATATTTGTCCTCATCTTGTTTGTTGTTAACACAACGTTTCGGCTGATATACCTTCCAGCCTTCATCAGGTGTCTTTGGGAAATTTCGAACCTGGGTTCTCATTCCTGAGGTATTTTTCGATGTTGTTGTTGCTGTTGTTGTTGTTATTATTATTATTATTATTATTATTATTATTCAGGTCACTGCCTGGAATTGAACTCGGAATCTTGGGGTTAGTAGCCTGCACTCTTAACCACTATGCCATATGTCCATGGGCATATAGCATAGTTGTTAAAAGCGCGAGTTTCTAACCTCAAGATTCCAAGTTTGATTCCAGGCAGTGATCTGAATAACAATAATAATAATAATAATAATAATAATAATAATAATAATAATAATAATAACATCGAAAAATACCTTAGGAATGAGAACTCAGATTGGAAATTTCCCCAAGACACCTGATGAAGGCTGGAGAGTATATCAGCCGAAACGTTGTATTAACAACAAACAAGATGAGGACAACTATCCGTCAAATGTAAATAATGTACATAATTCCTCAGCTCTTAAATATAGAACTGTACTTTATAAACATTGAAAGGTTATAGGGGTCCACCAGAATAAAATAGTAACCAAAGGGGTCCACAAATAAAAAAAATGGTTGAGAAGCTGTGATTTAGAAGCCTTGTTATGGGCTTAGAGTAAAGACACTCCAACCATGACTGTGTCATCTATGTGCAGGGAACTGAACCCAGAAAGGCATCATCCATCATCCACTCAACGTGTTCGTCTTTTGATTGTGTGATTCAGGATGGGAAGGTGAGGATTTGACTGCTATTTCTAGCAAATCGTGTAACCACATAGAAGCTGCTTTGATGACGTAAAGACTTGGACACCTCAGTGATGGTGGTGATGGAAGTGATGAGGTGGTGGGGGTGGATAAGTTGTAAGATGTGTAATAAATATATGATGTATCTTAAGTGTGTAGATGGATGTATGGGTGTAGGAGTGGGTGGCTGGTATGACATAATTAGGACTTAATTACTTGCTGCAGAAAATATCTCGTCAGGAAATTCAATTATCACAAAATGGAATCGATCGTTGAATAGGAAAACAAATTCAATGTGTGAATGACTCTGTGTGTATGTGTTTGTGTGTATGTGTGTGTATGTGTGTGTGTGTGTGTGCGTGTGATATGTGTGTGTGTGATGTGTGTGTGTATGCATGCAATGTATGTCAATATGTGTTGAATGGTGTAGTGATGGCGATGGTGTTGATGATGATGATGACGGTGGTGGTGGTGGTGGTGGTGTTATTAATGATGAGGATTATGGTGGTGGTGATGGTGATGATGGGGATTGTAATGATTATGGTAGTGTTAGTGATGGTGATGATGATGATGGTGGTGGTGGTGGTGGTGGTGGTGGTGGTGATGATGATGTTGGTGGTGATGACAATAGTGATGATGATGATGATGATGGTTGTGATGATGATGGTGGTGGTGATGATGATGTTGAAATTTATCAATATTTCTCGTGTGAACATGATTAATAATTGGAAACAGTTTGGAAATAATAGGGTATGTTGTTGTTGTTAGTGGTTGTGGTGGTGGTTGTGGTGGTGGTGGTGGTGGTGGTGGTGGTGGTGGTGGTGGAGATGTTGGTGTTGGTGTTAATGTTACATTCATGGAGTTGCAGCTGTTGTCAATGGCGACGATGGTGGTGAAATTGCGTCAGTGTTGTCATTGTCGATGATGATGATGATGATGACGAAGTTGGTTAGAAGCGGAGCAGTTGTGTAATTACCACCCTTGCTACTGCCACCGCTGCCACCATTGCCACCACCACCACCACCACCACCACCGCCGCCACCACCACCACCATCATTGCTTTATGTCTACTTTCCATGCTTTTGTGGATCAGATGTGCTGTCATGGAATGTGTCAGTTCTTCTGGATGTGGCTCAGAAGACATCTTGCTCATACATTTCATATTTAGGCTTGGTACACAAGGTTGGGTACCTTTCCTAAAGCCAGTCACTTTTACACCACGGACTCGGTGCATTTTATCATAACACCAACATAAGACAAGTCATCATGTTTTCAATAAGATACAACTTAAATTTCCTTCCAGCCTTATGTTTTCTCCATTCACATGATAACCACTTTTCAGAGGGTATTGAGTGCATTTTCTTGTGGTGTTAGTACTTGTGAGGATGCCCTGCAGCCTGTAAAGCAGAAACGATCTCTAAACACTAAGTTGCTTCTGTGTATTCTGGGATAAAGTGACCAGCAGAGTTGGCTGAAGTCAGAGAGAATGCAAAAATTGGTAAGAGAGAAATGTAAGTCTGAAGGGGAAGAAGGGAGGGTAGTGTGAGTGGGTTGATAATGTTGAAGAGGAAGGAGGGACAAGAGAGATAGTAATGACAGTGTGTAATGAGAGAGAGAGAGAGAGAAAGTAACAGTGATGTGTAATGAGAAAGACAGGAAAGGTAGGGTGTAATGAAGGTGTAGCAGGAATATTCAGCAATCACCTGATGTCACAATTCACCCATGTGATCAATAAAATCTGACCAATCACGACTTTGTGTGGGATAGGTTCCAATGACAATCTCATCTTTTGGCACTCTTCCTTTGAGCCTATCGATCAGTATAAATTCAGTACACAGTGACTACAGACTGAGAGCTTTGGGATGCAGCAGAGAGAGCATTGACAGACACTGTAAGAGTTGGCCAACAGAGACAGTGGACAAGGTTTAATGACATTGAAAGTAAGGACAGAGTGTAATGAGAGAAAGAGGGGGGGGGGGAGAAATGAGAGGGAGTAATGAGAGAGACGGAAAAGGAGAGTGTAATAGGGTGTGATGAGAGAAAAAGTAATAAGGTTTAACGAGGTAGAAAGTAATGATAGAGTGTAATGAGAGAGAAAGAGGGAGAGAGAGAGGGAGGGAGAGAGGGTGGGAGAGAGAAAGAGAGAGAGTAATGGTAGGGTGTAATGAAAGAGACAGAAACAAGAGAGCTTAACCCTTTAGCATTCAGATTTCTTGGTTAAATGTAATTAGTCATGCACCATCTCATAGCTTCAAGATTTTGATAATGTGATAGTCCATTTTTTCAAATGACATTGAGGAGTAGGTGTCAAAGGCCAGATCTGGCCACTTTTACTAGAAAACAAGTAGAATATTTGGGTTGGATGTAGCTGGTTTAATTGCTAAAGGGTTATTGAGGTACAAATTAATAAGAGGGTGTAAGGTCAGAGGCAGTTGTGGTAGGGAGTTATGAGAGAGAGATAGTAATGGTAGAGTTGTAATAAGAAAGACTGGAATGGTAGGATATAACAAGACAATCACAAGAGGGTTTAATGATGGAGATGATAATGAGGGAGACACAAAAGAGAGGACATATTGTGAGTGACTGTATTGGTAGGATGTTATGAGAGAGACATAACTGTAGGCGTAATGCAAGGCCAGATTAAGACCCTTAGAGGCCCTAAGCACTTGAAAAGATTTTGGTTCCCCCATATACAAGGAAGTGTTGAATAGTTCCTTGCTTTGGGTAAAAAAAGAAATACAGGAGGATCAGTTAATTATGATTTTATTCAACATATTCTCCTCTCAGATTCACATAGGCGTAGGAGTGGCTGTGGGTTCAGTCCCACTGCGTAGCACCTTGGGCCAGTGTCTTCTACTATAGCCTTGGGCTGACCAAAGCATTGTGAGTGGAGAGGGAGAGAGAGAGAGATATTAATGGCAGGGTGTAATGAGAGAGAGGGAAGGAGGGAGAGAGGGGAGAGGGAAAGAGGGAGAGAGGGAGAGAGGGGAGAGGGAGAGAGGGAGAGAGGGGAGAGGGAGAGAGGGGAGAGGGAGAGAGAGAGAGAGATTAATGGCAGGGTGTAATGAGAGAGACATTAATGTGAGGGTTTAATGAGAGAGAGAGAGGCAACAAAGGTAATCAATAATATGAGAGACAGGCAGGGTGTATGGCCGGGTGGAATGTAAGAGACTGTAATGGTAGGGTGGAATGAAAGAAACAGTTTTGACAGGGTGCAGTGTCCTGGGAAGGGAAGAACAATTGATTGATGGTTGCAGGAATATTTAATGTAAGAGAGAAGGCAGCAAGCTGGCTGAATCGTTAGCATGCCGGGCGAAATGCTTAGCGGTATTTTGTCTGCCATTATGTTCTGAGTTCAAATTCTGCCAAGGTTGACTTTGCCTTTCATCCTTTCGAGGTTGATAAATTGAGTACCAGTTACGCACTGGGGTCGATGTGATCAACTTAATCCCTTTGTTTGTCCCCTCTGTGTGTAGCCCCTTGTGGGCAATAAAGAAATAAGAAACGTTAGCATGCCAGACGAAATGCTTAGTGGTATTTCGTCTGCCGTTATGTTCTAAGTTCAAATTCTGCCAAGGTTGACTTTGCCTTTCATCCTTTCGAGTTTGATAAATTGAGTACCAGTTACGCACTGGGGTCGATGTGATCGACTTAATCCCTTTGTCTGTCCTTGTTTGTCCCCTCTATGTTTTTAGCCCCTAGTGGGCAATAAAGAAATAAGAATTGTTAGCATGCTGGGCAAAACGCTTAGTGGCATTTCATCAGTCTTTATGTCCTGAGTTCAAATTCTGCTGAGGTTAATTTTGCCTTTCAGCTTTTTGGTGTTGATAAAATAAGTACCAGTTGAATACTGAGGTTGATGTAATTTGTGCCAAAATTTGAAACCAATATTAGAATTTGTAGAGAAAGCAATGAGCTGGCAGAATTGTTAGCATGCCAGACAAACTGCTTAGTGGCATTTTGTCTGTCTTTATGTTCTGAGTTCAAATCTTGCCAAGGTTGACTATGCTTTCATCCTTTCAGGGTCAATAAATAAGTATCACATAGATACTGGGGTGGATTTAATTGACTTAACCCCCTCCGTTGAAACTGCTGGCTTTGTACCAAAAATTAAAATCAATAATTAATGTAAGAGTGTGTGATGGATGTAGAGGTGGGTAAATGGATGAATGTATTGGTTGCCAGTGGATCCAGTATAGTTCCTTATTACACAGGCATTAGGCCAAGAGAGAGAGAGAAGGGTCAAAAGGTTGATAGAGCGGGGACAGAGGGCATGGCGCTGTTAACAGGAGAGGGGCAACACAGTGATGAGAAGGTGCTGAATAGGCAAAAAGGATTGTAAATGAATATGTAACAGATGCAAAATAGGTGAACAGGCTTGCATGGGTGTGTTGTTAAGTAGCTTGCTTCTCAACCATGTGGTCTTGGGTTCAGTTCCACTGAACAGCACCTTGTGCAAATTTCTTCGATAATAACCCCAAGTTGACCAAAGCCTTTTGGGTGGATTTGGTAGTGAGAACTGAAAGAAACCAATCATATGTATATACAGAATACAGTGAATAAATTGTCTGAATTACACAAAAATGAAAATAACACTGACATCTCATCTTAACAGATATAATCACCAAAATTATATACAAATATCTTGAAATACTAAAGAGTAAATTTATTCAATAAAAGCACCATTGGCTTCAACCATGGCCTCCAGACGACTTTGGAATCACCTGCAGCTTTTATGGACAGTCTCCTTGCTTAAGGTGGGTGAATGCTGCCATAATCCTTGCCTGCATTCATTTTGTTAGTCTTGCTCAACTATGCCCCACACATAATAATCAAGGGGGTTGCAGTCTGGGGAGTTAGGTGGCCAGATGTTAAGGGTGATGTGGTCACAGAAATTGTCTGACAGCCATGACACGGTTCTCCTGTTTGTGTGGCATGATGAAGAGTCTTGTTAGACATAGGGTCTTCCAGCAGCCACTCTCTTGACCAAGGGCAGCACTACCTCCTCCAGGCACTTGATGTAGACCTCCATGTTGAGTGTGAGGCCATGTGGGAAGATGAATGGAGACATAACATTGCCATCACTAATGATCGCTCCAAACACGATGATGTTGAATGGATGTTTGATTTCATGTCCTCAGATTGCACTGTCCTCAGATTGACACTCAAACACTCTCAAATGTTCATATAGGAGCTTCCAGCATGAATGCCAAGCAGTACAGCATGTCATTTCCAAACTTCTAGCAGAGTGAGTTGTGTCATGGTGCTGTTTTTCTTACAGACGGTGCCCAACTGACCCTACTATACTGTGTAGTTGACAAAGTCAAGAACAAACAATGTGCATGCGCCAAATTAAACATATGAAATGGTGACAATTTACCTATTGCATCTTGTGTATATATATATATATATATATATATATATATATATATATATATATATATGCAAGGAGTGATCGGTAGAGCGGAAATAGCCTGACACCAGGGTGTCATTGCCAAGGCGGATGTCTCGGAGGTGTTCCACGAATCAGTCGGCCAGGTGGCGCCCTGTTTGTCCGAAGTACAGAGAATGGCAGAGAGAGCAGGAGATGCAATAGATGATGTTGGTAGAAGTGCAGGTGAAGGAGTCGGTGATGCGATAGGGTCGATGATGGGTGCCGGTGAGGAGGGTGGTGTTGGAGAGGTAAGGGCAAGTGCGGCAGTGTGGGCAGGAGCAAGGGAACGAGCCAGGTTGGGAGGTTGGGTTGGGGAAGAAGCTGTGTACCAAGAAGTCTCGTAGGTTGTGGGCTCGTTTGAAGGAGGGGAGGGGTCAGACTGGAGGCACCGGAAAGCTTGGAGAATGGTGTGTTGGAGAGGTAGGGTGGTGGGATGGTAGGTGAGGGGAAAAGGGAGGCGGGAGACGGCAGGGCGGGAGACGGCAGGGCGGGTTCGGGGGGAAAGAGCAGATGCACGGTCCACAGAACGTGCTCTGGCAAGGGCGGTGTAGATGGTGGTGGGGGGATATCCCCAAAGGATGAAGTGGCGAGCCATAAGTTGAGACTGAGTCTCAAAGTCATCACGTTGAAAGCACCGGTTCTCGTCCGATCACCAAAGTTAAGCAACGTCGAGCCTAGTGAGTTCTTAGATGGGTGACCGTTTGCGAAACCTAGGGGCTGTAAGCGTCATACACTTCTTATAGGCGTAAGTGTGGCTGTGTGGCAAGTAGCTTGCTTACGAACCACATGGTTCCGGGTTCAGTCCCACTGCGTGACACCTTGGGTAAGTGTCTGCTACTATAGCCTCGGGCCGACCAAAGCCTTGTGAGTGGATTTGGTAGACGGAAACTGAAAGAAGCCCGTCGTATATGTGTGTGTGTGTGTGTGTGCGTGTGTGTGTGCGTATATGTTTGTGTGTCTGTGTGTACATATATGTACACACACACACACACACACACATCTGTGTGTTTGTATGTGTGTATATATAAAATAGACTTGATTGGAATGGAGTTTATACTAGCAGGTACAACAAAATATATTAATTTATCTCTTTATTTAACTTGTTAAGATATATTGATAAACGTCACCGACCATTGCTTCTTCAGATATTATTTCGGTCATAGGAACCTTTCTGTTTGTCACGTTTCCTTATAGGAAACCTATATGAAAGTCGTTGGTATAGAAACAAAGGCTCGTGTAGTCAATTGCTTCAAAGTCGTTCGCAGAATTCATCAATTGTTGCATTGTATGTGGTTGTGTGTCATATGTGTAATGGTGTCGGATGCTAGCTGGGTTCGATAAAGTTCAAAGAGTGTCGTTTTTTGGTCGTAGGTTATTCTTTTGTCTTGTTATGAATGTGTTGCCATGCCAGATGCACCAACGGTTGAGAACACATATGTTTGTAGAAATATATCCACCACAGCGACATCCCATACTTGAGACACTGGCAATTCCTGTATCAGAAGAATACGAGCAAGACAGCATGGTACTTTCTCACGCGGAATACCGCATGTTTTTGTAGTTCGTTTGATTATTGTATCAATCATGTACGTCTTGCGTGACGCCTTGCTTCATACATAAAAATAAACTATAAAGACGTTCTTGCCCAGATATCTGTTCGTTTGCTACAACAGATGGTTTTATTGTTTATGTGAGTACAAGAAAATTAAAGCCAAAGGCCTCAGTAACACTCTTCTTTGGTTGCTGTTTTTAATTTGAGTTGCACCCGTAACCTAGCGGTTCGGTAATGAGAGTCCGATGGAATAAGCATGAGACATCAAATAATAACTGAGATCGATATGATTGACTTAAATTGTTCAAGACGATGTCTCAGGGTAGTCATAATTCGCAGAATAATTGAATATAAACGATGAAATTGCCAACCAAATGGACATGGACACAAACAAACTCAAAGAAACTTTTTTTAAATATAGGCGCAGGAGTGGCTGTATGGTAAGTAGCTTGCTTACCAACCACATGGCTTCGGGTTCAGTCCCACTGCGTGGCACCTTGGGCAAGTGTCTGCTACTATAGCCTCGGGCCGACCAAAGCCTTGTGAGTGGATTTGGTAGCTGGAAACTGAAAGAAGCCCGTCGTATATATGTATATATATGTAGTGAAACCATCTCTCCCACTGTTATATATAAACAAATGCGAGCGTAGCAGAGAACATCTCTTTCCCTGTCATCACCTGACTGACTTTTATTTACGCGGCAATTGTCTCCACTCCATTTGCCGCCAGGACGCAAATCGACCAACCGTAGCCCCTAATAAGGTCACGTGAGAGTGTTCTTCTGATGCTTCTCTGGAGCCTATCTGTATCTATAAATAGCCTAAGTTATCCCCGCCAAGTCGTCGCGGCTCAGATCTTGTAGGATCTGGTCGTAGACCACCTACGCGTAACACAGCACCAACCAACCAGCCAGTTCCAGCGACGACATCAACAGCCACTTCAACTACGACTACCAGCATCGTCCTCAACAGCGTCAACATGACTTCTACACGTACGCAAGCTACCAACAGCTACCAAACAGCCACCGCAGCTTCTCAACCCTGTTTGTGTGATTTGCTCACCACGAAATTAACAGCCAGAATTCAGCCTGCGAAGAACATCTGTATTCAAGAATCCGGCCCGGCATAGAAGCCCCAACATCACGACGAGTGACCGCTCTGCCTTAACGCCTTAACCTCTTACATACAGATTATCAATACTACTGTGTACTCTAAGAACTGGTATCTTATATTCTTATCCGTGTTACTGACTCTGTTCTATACTCTGTAACTCTTACATACACATACACACTCTTTTGTTTACATGACGGCCTGTCTTTGATTGTGTTTCATTATGTCGCATTCACTCACACACAGACATACAGTTTAATGCTCCAATAAATCTTACTGTTATACACCCTTATCGGTTGCGTTCATATCTTGTCCTTTCCTGGCAAATTTCTTAGTTCTCTATGTTATAGAATTATAACATATTTATTATCATTATATTTTGTGTTGACCGTGTGACGCGTTTAAAAAAGGAGCCTGTTTTCCATTCGTCACCATTTCTCCTTTTGGTTCGCACGGTCGTTCTTACATATATATATATATGCGTGTGTGTTTGTGTGTCTGTGTTTGTCCCCCCAACATCGCTTGACAACCGATGCTGGTGTGTTTACGTCCCCATAACTTACTGGTTCGGCAAAAGAGACCGAGAGAATAAGTACTAGCAAAGAATAAGTACTTACAAAGAATAAGTCCTGGGGTCGATTTGCTCGACTAAAGGCGGTGCTCCAGCATGGCTGCAGTCAAATGACTGAAACAAGTGAAAGAGTAAATATTTTAATAGTAAGAAATTCATTTGTGGGAGGAGAGGAAGAAAATGATTTTGGGAAAGAAGGGATTTAATTCAGTTATAAAGTCAAAAACGGAAAAAATAAATATAATATTCAATAAATCCGTTCAACAAGAACTGAAATTTTTAGTTGGGTTGAGTTAAATCGATTACATCGATCCAGAGCTCCACTGGCACTTGTTTTTTCGAACTCGAAATTATGAGAGATAAAGTTGACCTTGGCAGAATTTGAACTCAGAACGTAAAGACAGACAAAATGCTAGCGCTTCTATCCACGTCGTGCTAGCGATTCTACCCGCTCTTCTCCGTATAATTCAATAAATAAACAGAAACAAAATTCTTTGGAGTTGATAAAAAGAAAAGACATTTATGGTCAGGTAATGTAAGGAAAATAACTCTTTATATTTTTTGAGGAGTTATTGCCCTTACATTCATCTCGCGTGCGCGACATATCCATGTGTAAATACGTGCGATTTCTTTGTATATATCAAGCGTGGTTTTAGCATTTATATCTAATTTAACTACTTCACACACACACACGTACGTACGTACATACGTGTGTATGAGTAATTATGAGTAACCGTCCTGCACACGCTAGTACAATGTCTGAGCATTGCTGAGATATGGAGTTACGTTGAACAGCTGCGTAATCGACCGACTCTATCATGAAGATCGCTCCGCCACCTTCCTTTGCCCGGAAAGGGCAGGCACTTTCCCCCTAGCTTTATCTTTTATCTTTTACTTGTTTTAGTCATTAGATTGCGGCCATGCTGGAGCATCGCATTGAAGAATTTTTGTAGTCGAATGAATGAGATGCCACATCTTTTCGATTTCGATTAGCAAATCTTTATAATTTTTAAGGTTATCAAATTCTTTTACCGAGATATTATGGTCACAGGGTATGCTCATGTCAATCAATAAACAGACTTTATAGTTTTTGTCTTTCACAACAATATCTGGTTTATTTGCTTTGATGGTCCGGTCTGTACATAGTGGGGTTTGCTCTGTTCTCATATCAATACCGATTTCTTTGACATATTTTTCGAACTTGGTTATTAGAGTTCCAAGTACCCCTACAGCTACTGGAATGACAGACACTCACCTCACAGTCCACATTCTTGCAATTTCGTCTTTTAGTAGTCTGTACTATTCAATCTTTTCGAGTTCTTCGTCACTTATGTGTGCATCTCCAGGTTTTGCAATATCTATGATCTTGGTTTCCTTTTTTCCTTTATCTACCATAACAATATCTGGTCTCCGAGCCTCGATTTGGGAGTCACGTGGGATTGTAAAATCTCACAGTATCTTGTGTTCCTTGTTCTCGGTGACTCCTTCTGGCTCATGTTCGTACCCTTTCCGTGCTCTGTTCAGGCCGTACTTTTCACATAGCCTCCAGTGGACGAACTTAGTCACGTTATCGCGCCTCCTTGTTAATTGTCATAACTTAAAAAATTTATTTTCCTGTCCATTTTCTCAAGCTAGTTCTTTGTCCACCTAACAACACCTGCGCCGTCGACTTTGCCTTTCATCCTTTCAGGGTCGATAAATTAAATACCAGTCAAGTCCTGGAATCAATGTGATCGGTTGTCCTTCTCTCCACAAAAATCCAGGCCTTGTGCTTATAGTAGAAAGGATCAATCAATCAATAAACAAACTTTATTGTTTTGGACTTTCACATCAATATCTGGTTTATTTGCTTTGATGGTCCGGTCTGTACATACTAGGAAGTCTCAAAGAATAGTTACATTTTCTCCCTCGGTTACAGCCTCAGGGTGGTGCTCATACCATTTGTCAGCAGTTTTGATTTTATAATGCCGACACATTATCCAATGTAGATATTGGCCAACTCTGTCATGTCTTGATTTATACTCTTCAGGTGCTAAAACCTTACATCCAGAGATTAGGTGGTCCACTGTTTCTATCCCATCGTTGCAGTATCGGCACTTTGGGTCAATACCATTTTTTATCACATTGGCTTGATAGTTTCCGGTCAATAATCTCTGATCTTGGGCAGCCAACATAAAGCCTCCACTTTTGGTCTTTAACCCTGAGCTCCGTAGCCACGGATGGGCGCGCTTCTGATCTACACCAGCTTGTTTGCTACGGGCCATATATTTACCATGCAGAGCTTTTTATTCCCCCCTTTCAGCCAATTGTTTAAACGCATTTTGCTTTGCTATTGATTTCGTCTTCTTTGCAGCTACAGTTGCTGCACTTCCATCATGCTTTTCATCCTGGGTATTATGCATAAACTCACAAGGCGGCGAACTGGCAGAATCGTTAGCACGCCGGACAAAATGCTTAGCGGCATTTCGTCCGTCCGTACGTTCTGAGTTCAAATTCTGCCGAGGTCGACTTTACCTTTCATCCTTTCGGTGTTGATAAATTAAGTACCAGTGAAACACTGGGATCGATGTAATCAACTCGTCCCTTCCCTCAAAATTTCAGGTCTTGTGCCTTTAGTAGAAAGGACTACTACTACTGCTACTACTACTACTACTACTACTACTACTACTACTACTACTACTACTACTACTACACGGCATTACTGTTGCAACCGCTTTCCATTTGACCACAATCCGTGGTTTAGGACAAGAAGTATTCTGGTGCCATACTCTATTAAAGTCTTTCAGTGTTGTTTATCTGTGTTCTAACTTTCTATCAAAGAATTTCCGGATAATTCTTGAGGAACCAAATACACAAATTTCCTCTTCTCTCTAATTAAAGTCTAGTTTCCCAAGATTTACCCTCAAATTCTTCGTCTCAGTTGCCAAAGACCTAACAACAATTGACAAGATTTTGACGATGTCAGCATTTTTATTCCAGTATTTAAGAATTCTAAATTCTTCTTCTTGATTCCAGTATTCGACAATCGCAAAAAAAACCCCTCCACTTTCTATGGGAGAATTTACGAAAAAAACAACAGACGAAGACAGGTGGTGTAAACAACAAATGGATGTATTAGTTTGACGCTCGGGAACAGAGAAAGTCTTTGACGTTTCGAGCTACGCTCTTCAACTGAAAGGAACACAGAAAGAAATAAGGAGAGAAACAAGGAGAAAAAAATATAAATGTAGTGGTCAGCGATCTATCATGGCGAATGTCGGACAGAAGGTTCACACAGGAGAGCTAAGAAAAGGGGGAGATAACAAAGGGGAAATAAGTGGTGAACCCAAGACGAGAAGCTGTGTGTGTGAGAGAGACTGCTGGTGATCTTAACGTATGTATGTGTGTATGTAGGTGTGAAAAAGTGGGGAAGGGAGTTGGTCAGTGCTAGTATTGTGCCCTTATTTCCCTTTCAGTGAGTATGGGAGACTCCCGAAATAATTTCGCCTTATCGCTTTCAAGGATTTTCATTTCTTCCCATCCCCGCAGGATGGTCAAAGTTCCTTCTCTGTTCATGTACAAACGGAAAATTTTATCATGTAAGGCGGCGAGCTGGCAGAAACGTTAGCACACCGGGCGAAATGCTTAGCGGTATTTCGTCTGTCGCTACGATCTGAGTTCAAATTCCGCCGAGGTCGACTTTGCCTTTCATCCTTTCGGGGTCGATTAAATAAGTACCAGTTACGCACTGGGGTCGATATAATCGCCTTAATCCGTTAGTCTGTCCTTGTTTGTCCCCTCTGTGTGTAGCCCCTTGTGGGCAGTAACGAAATAGGAAACTTTTATCATGTCAGTTTTTTTTTGTGTTCATTTCGAACGAAATATGAGCATTCCGTTGCACTTTTATTACATCAATTATTATTATTATTATCATTATTATTAGTTTGATTATTTTCATCATTACGGTCATTATTTTCAAATTATGAAATGAAAGGAATTTTAAAAAAAAATCGATGCAACGAATCTGTATCTGTTGGTAAGACTGTACTGATCATAAATGGATTGATACGGAAGATAAATAATTTAAAAAGACATTTCAGCATTGAGACACACATACACACACACATACACACATACATACATACATACATACATACATACATACATATGTATATATGTATGTATGTCTATGTATGTATGCATACATATATATATATATATATGTATATATATATATATATATATATATATATATATATATATATGTATGCATCTATATATGTATACGTACGCATGTATAAAGATAAATGTGTGTGCAAATATGCACTCACACATACGCACAGATACGCACACACATACGCACACACACACATACGCACCCTCACACATACACATACACACACACACACACATGTACATACGTAGCAGAGAAAACTGGAACATTAACCAGCAGACAATAGTAAATGATGTGAAATTAAATTATAATGAGAACGAATTAAACTATTAGAAAAAACCAAGAGGATGTGTGTTTTGGAGAGAAAGGGAGAGAGAGGGGGGGGGCGGAAATAGATAGCTCTATTTGAATATATATATATATATACATATATATATATAAACAATATATGAGTATATGCATATATATGTACATGTATGTACATACCTTCATCTACATGTACATATAGATACATATCTGGGTATATGACGTTGCAAAAAAACATAGACAAAATGATAAACAAGGTACAAAAAACAAGCAGGCCACATAGAGAACATATCTTTCATCAGCTGCCACCATTAAAACACTGGCGATCTTTACACAGTAAGTTTTGAACAACACACACACACATATATATATATATATATATATATATATATATATATATATATATATATATATATATATAGATAGATAGATAGATAAATAGATAGGTATATACGTAGGTAAATAGATAGACAAATGGACGTCTCACGTATATATGTGTACACACACACACAGACACATCAACTAAAATTTCTTCAATTCTTCAAGGCTGTGCCCCAGTATAGCCACAGACTGACACAAGTAAAAGAGGAAAGCTATACGTATGTATGCAGATATATGTACATATGCATGTGCGTGAATGTATTGAGAATTTGAAAATAATATCTCTATGAAGCTACTCAAATGCCAATAAAACAAGAAATAATAGTCCCCGATAAATCAAGTTATAGAATTTTAAACAAGGAAAAATGGACAAAATTATCTGCGGAATCGATGTACATGTTTGGCGCATACTAGACGCCACCAATACACACCCACACACTCACACATTATAGTTTGCATCTGACTCGGCAAGTTGTGGCTTATTCAAGAAGTAAATTTGAATCCCAGTCAATCCAACACGTATAATAGGTTTGACAATACTAAATATATTCTTTTCTGCTCTAGGCGCAAGGCCAGAAAATTTGGGGGAGTGGGGACCAGTCGATTAGATCTACCCCAGTACGCAACTGGCACTTAATTTATCGACCCCGAAAGGATGAAAGGCAAAGTCAACCTCGGCAGAATTTGGACTCAGAACGTAAAGACAGACGAAATACCGCAAAGCATTTCGCCCGGCATGCTAACAATTCTGCCAGCTCATCGCCTTAAAAGGAAAGTAAATATATCGACTCTTAGTTATATCTTTATGCAATCCAACAACACTAACATTAACACATTCGCATATGTATAAATAAATGGTTGTGTGTGTGTGTGTGACTGTGTGGTAAGAAGCTTGCTTCCCAACTACATAGTTCCAAGTTCAGTCCCACTGCGTGGCACCTTGGGCAAGTGTTTTCTACTATAGTTTCGGGTCTTGTGGGTGAGTTTGGTAGACGAAAATAGAAAGAATCCCGTCGTATACACACACACACACACACACGCACACACACACACACACACACACACACACACACACACACACACACACACACACACACACACACATATACACATGAATTCATCAGAGGATGATAAACTTGCCTTCTGTCTATCACTTACAGAGATTATATGCAGTATCCCCCACTATGACAAAGTTGTCATTTTCGGTGATTTTAATGCACACGTTGGTGCAGATTGGGAGACTTGGGTGTCTTAGGAAGGTATGGGGTTGGGAATTCCAACAGTAATGGGTTACTACTGTTACAAATGTGCGTAGAGATGGATTTGTGTGTCACGAACACAATGTTTCAACTAAAAAATAACTATAAAACGATATGTTTCTAAGAAATGGCATCTTAGAGATTAGATCCTCACCAGGAAACGAGATATTAGGGACTTTGCTATTGTACGAGTGATGCGTGGTGCAGAGAGCTGGACCGATCATAGGCTTTTTTGTGCCAAGGTGAATTTTATTTGAAACCTAAGGTTAGAGCAAATAATGACAAGTTACCTAAACGGATTGATGTCAATAAACTTAAGATACCGTCAGTGCACATTGAGTTTCTGAGTGAGGCAAATAATTTGATCTGTGATGGAAGTTGGAAGTCATTCAAAGAAAGAGTGTATGTGGTTTGTAGCAACATTCTTGGCTTTGTTGGATGAAGAAATCAGTCTTGTCTTAGAGGAGAAGCGAGAGGCATCTAATATGTTGCAAAGTGTTGACATGTCAGCGAACATGACAGTGGCTACATATTCCAAGGCTGTAAAAGCAGCAGTGCAGAGGAAGCTGAGGATGATCCAGGAAAACTAGTGGAGTGATAGATGCGATGAAATCCAAGAAACTTCAAATGCTAACAATTCCAAACTTCTTTACTCCCTCTTGAAAAAGTTTATGGATCAGCTTCATCAACGGTTGCACCACTTCGTAGCAAGGATGGCACAGAATTATTAACAAATCCAAAAGATATTGTTGGGAGATCGTTGTTAGTGTTGTTGGAGAGCATTTTGATGAGTTGCTCGATAGACCCATTGAAGTTTGAACTCTCTTTTCTTGATGATATACCGGAGAAACCAATAAAACATCTTTTAGCAGAGTTTCCAAACCTGGCTGAAATAAAAGTGGCAATCAGGAAACTGAGCAATGGAAAGGCCTCTGGTATTGATAGACTAGATGCAGAGATATATAAATATGGTGGTGAACATCTCTGTACTATGTTGACGGATGTGATTCAGAGGGTTTGGCATAGTGAAGGGGTTCCTCCGGATTGGCGTGATGCATCTATAGAGATACTATATAAATCGAAAGGTGGAAAGGATGTCTGTGATAATTATCGCGGCACTTGTCTGTTAGCTGTTGCTGGAAAGGTTCCTTGTAGGGTAATGCTGGACAGATTGCTTCTGCACATTGCTGATGAGGTTCTATCAAAATCGCAATGTGGGTTTAGGGATAGTAGGAGTACTATGGATATGATATTTTCAGCCAGACGATTGCGAAACTGATATGGACTTATATCAGGTTTTCATTGATCTAACGAAAGCATTTGATTCTGTTAATGGAGTTGCACTTTGGTAGATCCTGAAAAAGCTAGGATGCTCTGAAAAATTTGTGAGAATGCTTAGACAGTTTCATGACAAGATGAAAGTGAGAGTTAATGTTGGGGGCACCTTATCAGATCCAATCTCTATAGAATATGGTGTAAAACAAGATGATATTCCTGCTCCTACATTGTTTGCTATGTATTTTGCAATAGTCTTTCAAATAGCTTTTGAAGATTGCACTGAAGTGGTCTTTATAAGATATAGGACAACAGGAAAACTGTTCAATCTCAAAAGACTCTACACCAAAACGAAAGTTCTGCATTCTGACCTCATTGAGTTCCTTTATGCAGACGACTGTGACTTGTTGGCACATTCTCAGAAAGATATGCAGCACATACTGAATGCGATTTCTGCAGCATGTGCAGCATTAGGTCTAACGATCAATCTGAAATCCCTCCAAGATGTATGTGGAACCTTTTATAACTGTGAATGGTCAAAGGTTGGAGACTGTGTCTAAATTTATTCATTTAGGAAGTACGTTGAGCGCTGCTGGTCTTGATGATGGAATTTCATACAGAATCAGCAGGGCTAGTAGTGCTTTTGGTAGGCTTGATAGGCGTTTGTGAACACGACATAATATATCTCACAAATTAAAGTTAAGGTATATAACACGTGCGTCCTGCCACCTTTGCTATATGGGAGTGAGGCATGGGTTATTTACTGTAGACATGTAAGGCAACTGGAATAATACCATCAATACTGTCTGAGAAAAATTTTGAGGTAAACTGGAAAATGGCCATTAGTAATATGGAGGTGCTTGAAAGGGGTAAATAGCAGATAACACTGTGAAACAATTTCTATTTTTATTTTGTTTTTGGTCAGCAAATTTCCTATTTGCTTCTATCTAGAAATAAAAAGAAATGACTACTATTCCCTTCAAACTTTGTTTTTGTATCCTGTTCATCAATATTTTGAAACTAGCCTATCTTCCATTACATTTCAGACAGATTCAGTGCTGAGTTGCTAAAGCAGAATTTTCTAGAACTTTCGAGAAGTTTCTAAAACTTTTAAGAATTTTTAGAACATTCTGGCAATATAGATGGCAGTATAAATACAGGGATTGTAAGCCTAACCAATTCAGTTCACTTCCAGATGTCCAAGTGGAGACAAGTTTGAGGAAACAAAGTTTGAAGGAAATATGAGCAAATAAGAAATAACAGTTGTTACCCAAGGACAAAAATCGTGCTACACAGTGTAATCATTCGAATTTGAATCACTTTGCTGTAACGTTACTTAATATTGTTATTAGTCCAGGGTTGAATTTCAAAAAATTTTTTTTTTTACATTTATGTTTCGTTCCTAAACGAGAAATTTAGCATCTGACCATTTCTGGAAAATGTTTTGAAGGAAGGAAGTTAATAAAATTATATTTTCAATAATGAATATTTTCAAGTCAACAAATTGTATGCTACACGCATTTCACGATATTTCATAAAAGAGGGTCCGCAGTCTTCTTCAGAAAATTACAGAAACCACTTTGAAATGATTTGCAAATAACCTTTTTTTTTTTTTTTTCTATTCCCAGTATATTTAGCAAATTTGTCGATGTCATCACTACATTAATTCTGCTCTTCTAAGTGTGAAAACAGGTTCAGACGATCATTTTCTAACTAAGAAATGAACAATTTTAATTTCTTTGTGAATGCATTGATTTAATTTACTCAGTTTAGAAGCAGTTTGTTCATATTCTGTAGTTTCAAATTTAGATCATTGCAACGGCTTTGCTACTTTAACAAAAAAATTCTAAATAACAGTGAAATATTATCACATAAAATGGCTATTTTCTGATATTTTTGAACATAAAGAATTTTTAAATATCTGGACGGACAGAAACATACGCACGCGCGCGCGCACACACATACACACGCACACACACACACGCCACACACACTCGCACACGCACGTACAACACACACACACACAGACGCATGCACATACACACGTATAACACGCACACTCACACACGCAGAAATGCATACACGTACACACTCTCACACTTACACATATACACACGCACACACACACGCACACACACACACGCA
Organism: Octopus bimaculoides; assembly: GCF_046866305.1. Lineage (NCBI taxonomy): Eukaryota > Metazoa > Mollusca > Cephalopoda > Octopoda > Octopodidae > Octopus > Octopus bimaculoides. The sequence continues at coordinate 22,795,067 of NC_142951.1, read as the reverse complement.
CACGCGCGCACACACACACACACACACACACACAAACACACACACATTACTTGCCTGGTCAGGAGGAAGGGCAGTGTCCCTGCTCTTCACAGGCTTCCGGCACTGGTGAGATTGTTGCTGCTGCCAATGTTCCAATGAATAGACATCTGTACCAGGAAAGACATAATCAGGGAGGGGATTCCAGTGGGATGAAATTTTGGTAGGGAAGGACTTTGCATGATAGTAAATAAGGGATCTGGGAGGTTGGATACAAGAAAGAACCATGAGAAGAGAAGAGATGCGGGAATCGAGCCTGTGTATGGTGAGGAGGCGTTTGGAGGCCAATACCGACCTTTCCACACATTCTAGTAAGTTGCACTTTCTGCAGTTGAGGATCAAGGGTGTGTGTGTGTGTGTGTGTGAGTGAGAGAGAGTGAGAGAGAGAGACAGCATCAGGAGACGGTGAGAGAGAGAGAGAAAAGTGAAAAAAAAGAGAGAGGGAGAGAGAGTGAGAGTGTGTGAGTGAGTGAAACAGAGTGAGAGTGTGAGAGAGAGAGAGAGAGAGTGTGAGAGTATGTGTTTGATAGAAAGAGAGTGTGTGTGTTAGAGAAAGAGAGATGTGTATACGAGTGTGTGTTTGTCAGAGAGAGTGCGTGAGAGGCGTGTGACAGAGAGAGAGAAAGAGAGTGAGAAAGAGAGAGTGTATGTGTGCGCATGTGAGTGTTTGTGAGAGAGAGAGAGAGACAGACAGAGAGCGAGAGAAGGAGAGAAAGAGAGAGGGAAAGAGGAAGAGAGCGAGAAGGGGGTGGGCAAGATAGATATATAGATAGACGGAGAGAGTGAGAGAGAGATGGAGAGCGAGAGAGAGAGAGAGAGAGAGAGAGAGAGAGAGAGAGAGACAGAGACAGACAGAGACAGAGACAGAGAAACAGAGAGACAGAGAGACAGAGAGAGAGAGTGTGTATATGTTAGCTTCAGGAAAATGTTAAAGGGAAGTAAAAATGGTGAAAATTCTCTTCCAAACTGCTGGATAAGGAAAAAAAAAAATCTCTGTCGTGGTGTAAACACGAGTCCTAATTTCACAGGAAAATTGAATAGTTATTGGGTCTATCACTGTAGACATATCTGTGGAAGAACACTTTGTTGTTGTTGTTGTTGTTGTTGTTGTTGTTGTTGTTGTTGTTGTTCTTCTTCTTCTTCTTCTCCTTCTTCTTCTTCTTCTTCTTCTTCTTCTTCTTCTTCTTCTTCTTCTTCTCCTTCTTCTTCTTCTTCTTCTTCTTCTTCTTCTTCTTCTTCTTCTTCTTCTTCTTCTTCTTCTTCTTCTTCTTCTTCTTCTTCTTCTTCACCCCTTTCTTTTTCTTAACTCCCACTGCTGCTTACCACTCCTTTTTCTTCTTTTCCTTCTGTTTCTTAACCCCTCCATTCCTCCTCCTCCTCCTCCTCCTCCTCCGTCACCGCTGACCTTCTGTTAATGTCATCTAAGTTTGTCACCGACCTCTCCACCATCTGCTCCTTCCCCCTCTCCTCCATCTCCCCCTTCCCCCTTCCCCACCCCTCTCTCTGTTCCCCATTCTCTTCTCACTCTCTCTCTCTCTCACATCGAAATGTTATCTCAGACTTTCCTCTCAATAAAAGTGCAACATTAATATTCTGACCATTAATCTCTCATCGATTTACAGCAATAAATAAAAACCAGCAACACCCTGCTACCATTCATCAACAACTCCCCAACAATACTCAGCACACACACACACACACACACCTACGCAAACCTCTCTCTCCCTCCCTCTCCCCCTCTCTCTCTTCTTTTCTGTCTCTCACTTTCTCTTTCTCTTTCGTGGTGGTGGTTGAAACAACCGAGGAAACTTCGATCTTCAAAACGAAGCATATTTCTTCGTTATTTCACACAAGAGAGAAGTTTCTGTGTCTGATGAACACTCTTTATAGAAACTATCAAAGCCACCCACCCCTCGCCTCCACGTGGTCTAATTTTGGGTGGGTATTAGCAATCGAAACTTCGTGGGTTCGATCCTTTCACAGGCGCGTTCTGTCCTTAAGAAAAGCACATTATTTCACGCTGTACCGCTCCAGTCTACTTAACCGTAAACTTATAGCAAATACAGTTGGGGAATGGGAATATAGTGTGGTGTTTTAAGCCTGAGACGGATTGGGGTCTCACCAGAGAGAGGTTTTGTACACTCAGTCGAGAAAGTGTCGCCCGAATGGGCCGAGGATACGCAACACACTTTAAATTCAGATACATACATACATACATATACATTTGTGTAAACTGAAATTTATCATTCAGTTTATTTATTTATTATATGTATATATGTATGAATGGCTTCAGTGACACACACTCACATACACGCACGCACGCACGCACGCACGCAGGTTGTTTTAAACGATTTTCTCTGTAAGTATGGGGACTAGGAAAGAAATAGAAAGCGCGTTCCAATCTATGCACCAGTCTCCACATGTGTGCCATTTTTCACGCGAATCCATCCAGCCGTTTGGCCGTGAACCTCAAGACAAGAAAGGATACAACGGTCGGTCAACTTCAATTTATATTATAGATCAAAGTCACTCCAATATTAAACCAGATATGCAGGAAGTGGCATCGATCATTTTGGGGATCTTTTACTTGTGCATGATATCATGGCACTCCTACATTCCTGTGAGGGCGACCCATATACACAGTGGACATCTTGTCTTGGTAAACCTTGTCTTTAGAGTGGAGATGCTCTATAAAGTGTTGTGCTTATCTTTATTCAACCTAAACTTTTGTATAGGTATTGTTTTGTGAGTTTGATCATACTCGTTGAGAACCTCACACACACACACACACACATACACACACGTACACACATAGGAATGCGTGCACGCGTGTATGGCTGAAAGTGTGCACATAAACCTCACTTTCTCTCTTTCTGTGTGTGTGTGTGTGCATGTATGTACGTATGAATGCATTAGCAAATTTGTGTATGTGTGTATGTATATATATATATGTATACATGTGCGTGTATATATATATATATATATATATACATATATGTACACACGCACATACACATACACACACATATATACATGCACTTTCACACATCCTTACATACATACATAATAATTTATAAACGTATAATATATACAATTATGCATGTATTAACACACTCACATATATATATTCTCACACAAATATTCACACACGTGTACTCACAAATGCAGTGTTTACATATATTTGCGCACGCACACACAAGCACACACACAAACACACACACACACACACACAGCAACAAATTCATCAAGTTATCAGATAAAGGAAATCTTTGGTTTGTTTTATTGTGTTGATGAACGCAGAAATATGGCTGAAAGTCAAGATAGTTATTAGATATGTTCGCTAGATGGCGCTCTGATCTTTAACGTCTGCTCTCATTGTAACAATGAATCTTGTAATTTTCGCTCTTCATTTATCACTTTTCTTGTTTCCAGTGTTGCTCGTTACTAGTAAAATGTTTTACGTATTTCTAGAAAACTGTTCCTTTTTAATATTGGTAGAATGGACAAAGCTGTTTTAAAGAAAAATGTCTTCATTTTGGTCTTTTGCTATTATTGTACACCGGCCTTTGTACAATTTTGTGAGCGGTTCTCCTACGCGACACTTCTCACAGCACAATGTAGCTGATTGAGAAAGAAAAAGGAGAAGATAATGAAAAAGAGGATGAAGGAAAAAGAAGAAAAGGAATAGATTTCTAGTACATGACTTACTAGAAAGTATTTTGAAAGAATGAAAGGTAAAGTTGACCGTTGCGTGATTTGACCACAGAGTGCTGGAAGCCAGAACAGACACTGCTCTTACATAGTTATCGCCAAGAATGAAGGGCTCGGATAACATTGAATCGGACCTTCTGAATATTATACGAAAACTAAAATCTTGTAAGTGCTCTAACCCCTTTCATAAACAGTCCGAGGTAGACAACAGTGTGCATGAACAGTTCTTAAGAAATGGTGTCATACTGATATATAAGAAGGCAGACGCGCAGATTTATGGTAATATAAACAGTGAAGTAAAGGATTTAGTTCTGAAGTTAGATACAGATGACAGCGTGGAGACTAGTTAAACGTAACATTTTAATACTATTAAAGATCACGAGGATAACGCAGCCTCTAACCCTATTTGTAGGCAGACAAACCCTGAGAAATCCGATAGGTATGTATTGTCAGTAAGCATATAGTTAGGAAAATTGATAATAGCATTAGGAAAGCTTCTGGCGTAGAAGTAATTTCTCGGTCTAGTACTTTCAGCAGCAAGCGCAGAATCGTACAAATGCCGGTGTACAATTTGACATCGTGGATTTATAGAAATCCAGGCACCAAATTTTGTTAGAAATGTCGCTGATGTACCAGAGATATGGAAGTCGTTTTGCATATCAGGATCAGCCCGAATCAGACAATCCAACCCAACCAGATCCTTTGGGATCATTTGACGGTGCTGACATGTGTAACCTTATTGAATTTTACTTATTGGATGCACTGTTTTTATCTGTTGCATTAGGTTTTTACGGGGATGATGCGTAGGCTATGTCTAGATGTGTCAATAGCCATGCTCCAGATAAACTAAGGAAAGATACTATCCAAGTTTTCAAACCTTTCAAACTTAGAATTACATTAGAAACTGACTTAAGCCTAGTTAACTTTCTAAATGTGACACAGGATTTAGCTTCTAAAAGACTTACCACATGCTCAACAAGAAACTCACTTACATTTAAACGGGGTCTTGCCTGCTGTTCTTGGTGTTCAAGAACTTATGTAAGAGAGTGGGGACAGAAGAATCTCAGGTTTGTCAACTAGAAAAGAAATCTTTGGTAGAACGACACCGTATTACAAAAATGTCCCAGCAGGAGCGGCAGGGGGCTTCAAGAAGATCACTTACATACCCAACCCCAACCTGCTAACAAGACGATACTGCAAAATTATCTGATTTACACAGGTAAAGCCTTCCTTAAGTTAGGTGATACCCGCTTTTTTTGTCACACACACGGGTATAGAAAACATTTCAATAGACACGTAATTACGACGTTCTTTGGTTGCACACTCGACGTGAAGGGTGTCCTTTCGTGAAAACTCATCCTTAGCAGTTGTTCTTGTTGTAATACTACCGCGTTTCTTCTGAATTTAATTTAAGGAAAATCCCTTTGCAGAATACAAGTCAGTTACTTACACGTTGGCAAGCTTCTTTCGTTTTTTGTGCATATTTTCTTCTCTTTCTCCCTTTAATTTGAGAGAAAACTTTGACCGGTAACCTACTTGCTAGCAACATTGCGAAAGAAAGTATCGTCTTTTAACCATCGTCCTTTAAATCTTAAGAAGATCTTGTAGATATTTTAGTGTCCCAGATATCGTTATCATTTGTAGCATTTGAAATAAGGATTTGCATTCCCTCCCCAAAATCCCAAGTACAGGCATAATTTGCTCCAGGTGGGTTGCTCCAATAATAATAATAATAATAATAATAATAATAATAATAGACATGAAGCTGAAAGCGTATCTTGGGTACTGGATTTACAGACACGTTATTAATGGTTCACAGGTGTCCTCTTTCTCTTATATGTGTACGTATGTCGCTTCTATTTTTTAAATTTTTGTAAATCTTCCACTGAAGAGGGAGCCGGTTTCCAACAAAGATACAAGGCTCCATCTTTGGGATGTAGTTAACGCAGACATATTCACATTTGGAGTGGAGGCGCAATGGCCCAGTGGTTAGAGCAGCGGACTCGCGGTCATAGGATCGCGGTTTCGATTCCCAGACCGGGCATTGTGAGTGTTTATTGAGCGAAAACACCTAAAGCTCCACAAGGTTCCGGCAGGGGATGGTGGCGAACCCTGCTGTACTCTTTCACCACAACTTTCTCTCACTCTTACTTCCTGTTTCTGTTGTGCCTGTAATTCAAAGGGCTAGCCTTGTCACACTCTGTGTCACGCTGAATATCCCCGAGAACTACGTTAAGGGTACACGTGTCTGTGGAGTGCTCAGCCACTTGCACGTTAATTTCACGAGCAGGCTGTTCCGTTGGTCGGATCAACTGGAACCCTCGACGTCGTAAGCGACGGAGTGCCAACAACAACATTCACATTTAGAACTTGAGAAAAGTCTTGCAAATTTTTTACTGTTCCACTCACAGATTGCACTTGTAATATACGAATTAACCGGTCGATTTTTCTTTCTGAAAATCCCAGTTTATCCAGATTTTCCTTTAAGCATTTACTAACAAAACCTAGTGCTCCAATTATTATTGGTATGATTATGAATTCATAGTCTGGATATAGAAGCTGGAGGTTTCGAAGCAGTTGTCCATAGATATCCTCTTTCTCTTTGATTTTCAAAGAGATATTTATATCTGCAGGGCAGATATATCACCTCTGTGATTGTGCATACCTTTGCCCCTCTGTCCCAAACAACAATATCTGGCCTGTTATGTTTACATTTGATAGAAGTTTTGATGGGAATATTCCACCAGTATTCCTTGAGTTGGTGTTTTATGTATGTATGTATGTCATTATTCAGTTTGTTTCAAGATTTCTTGTCAATAGAGAAAGAGCTGGTTTCTAACCTAGATCCAAGGCTCCTTCATTGGACTTTCAACATCAACAACAGGGTATTTTTGTTTGTATGTATGTATGTATGAATGTATGTATGTATGTGTGTATGTATGTATGTATGTATGTATGTATGTATGTATGTATGTATGTATGTATGTATGAATGTATGTATGCATGAGCAGATTTGTATGTTTTATGTATGTGTTCTCATGCATATAGTTACATATCTAGACATACTCATATATATTTAAATGATAAACTTCTGCAAAATTTTACAGATTTTTACAGTTCCAGTGATGAGTTGGATCTGTAGTCTTCGAATTAGCTTTCTCCTTTCTGGTTTTGAGAAGCCTAATTTCTCAAGATTGGTATTTAGGCAGTATGTTACATATCCCAGGGCCCCAATAATTACAGGTATAAACCTGAACTTGTAATTTGGATAGAGTAACTGCAGATTTCTCAATAGTTCAGCGTAGGTGTTCTCTTTTTCACTGATTTTCAGCTTTATGTTAACATCCGCTGGGCAGCTAATTTTCACAACTGTGCACAGTTTCTCTTATCTATCCCAAATCATTATATCAGGTCTGTTGTATGCATGTATGTATGTATGTATGTATGTATGTATGTATGGATGGATGGATGGATGGATGGAAGGATGGATTGTATAATTTGGAAAATACAGAATTCTGAGAAAAATCTGATTTGGCTGTATGTCAGCAACAAATTAATTAACACGGAAGTTTACAGAAAAATTTGATAAATTAAAATGTTCCGAGCAATGAATAAGTTAATATTTCGGTTATTGTTCCTAATCAGATAATGAAGAAACACAGAGGGAAAAGGAAAGTGATGTTGTCACTTAGCTGTAGGCGTTTAAACATGCACATTCGCATTCTTTTTTAGTGATATATATACACTCATATATATTCTCTCTCCAGCGATATTCATGTCTGTCGAGTCCTCTCGTTAAAATACTGACCAAAAGTCTAGTTTGGTCAATTGATTTTCTTTTGTGTTCATTTAACAGTTAAATAAAACAGTAAATAAGTATATAAAAAAGATTGAATTAATTCTCGATAAATAAGGAAAGAAGAGGCAATATGGCGGTTTTAGAAATCCGTCTCTCTAACACATGAATGAATTAGCTTGCGTGAACTCTGTTGTTGAGTGAGAAGGCGAACACCATTTACAATCTCTTTCATGAGTGCTGGTGACTGGGTAACCGAGATAAAGCCGTGATTAAAGATCGTCTGCTCAGTCGTACGTTCATTGCGACTGACATTTTATCACGAATTTTGTTTGGTTTCTATGATGGAAAAAGAGAGGATGATAGAAAGAACGAGAGGGAGAGAGGGAGGGAGAGAGAGACAAGCAAGAGAGGGGAATGGATGGAGGGAATTAGTGGCGTTGA
>NC_142951.1:22769580-22777080 GCF_046866305.1 Octopus bimaculoides | reverse complement strand
TCACTTATTTCTTTTCCGTCGTAGCCTCTCATGCTTACATCGAAAAGTAGTTCACTTTATTTACCCAGATTGTGTTATGGAATAAGCGGGGATTTCTTCAGTGTATGAATATGCTTATCTGTTGGTTGCTGATTGTGAAGAATCTGTTTGTGCACACATATATATATATATATATATATATATCTATACGCCTGAGTGTGCATATGTGTGTATGTGTATGTTTGTATGCATCTGTGTATATCTGTATATGTATATGTGTATATGCGTATTGTCGTAAATCTTTCTAAATATGACAATTTTAAATAAATATATTCACTATGACGTAAATGGCTATGATAGAATACACCTGTCTCTCACTATTTACTTAATTCTTACTCATTCTCTTTCTTTACTCCCTCTCTCTCTTTCTCTCTCTCTCTCTCTCTCTCTCTCTCCCTATCTATCTACTTATCTATGTGTTTCTTTCTTTCTATGTATCTATCTTCATACATTTTTAATATGTCTTTATATCTTTTTTAAAGAAATATTTATTCTATCTCTCTCAAACTCGCACGCACACACACACACACACACACACGCACACACACACGCACACACACACACACACACGTACACTGCCAAAGACAGACACATACTGATCCAAATACAAACATAAACACCCCCCCCCCCCGAAGATACGCATGTTGTCGTCAGCATATGCATACACAAACATGCATCACACGCGCGCGCGCGCTCTGTTTTATGTACGTGTAGGTATGTAACAGTGAGTTATCTGGTGCATTTATCGATAAATAGAGTCTTCCAAGTTTAGTGAATTATGTGGTACATATCATACTATATCGTTTTAATGTATTTTACTAGAGGGCATGGATCGACTATCCACACCAGCGATGAGAAAGTGGTGGGTTACATCAAAGACAGAACCTTCCGTTCCAGAAAATCCAACAAATGAAAGAATTATCACAATATGTGCCGCTTCCCAATTCCCAAATTCTGGATTATCTTTGCCACAAATTTTAGAGGCATCCTTATCAGCCTGTGTTTTATCCTTTCCGGGTCGATAAAATAAGTACCAGTTGAGTACTGGGGTCGATGTAATCGACTTGTCCCCTCTCCCGAAATTGCTGCCAAAATTTGGAAACAATATTTGACTTATAGGTTTTATGTTCTACTTGTTTCAATCATTGGACTGCGGTCAAGATGGGGCATGGCTTTGAACGGTTTAGTCGAACAAATTGACCCTAGTATTTATTTTTAAGTTTGGTACTTATTCTATCAGTTTCATTTGCCGAACTGCTAAGTTAAAGAAAAAGAAAGAAAAAAAGGATCAAGTGATCCTTCACTAACCATTGGTTCATAAAGCCGGTTTTTCGTATTTTGTGGCGTATATACTCGCTCCTGGACTGGACGCCAGTCCGTTGCAGGGTTACTCATTTTTGCCAGCTGATTGGTCAGGAACAACGAAAGATCAAGTGTTTTGCTCATCAACACAACTCATCGCCCGGTCCAGGAGTCGAAACTACAATCTTACTATCATGAGAGCAACACCCTAAGTACTAAGCCATGCACCTCCACACCGCTAAGTCACGGAGACTTAAGCAAAGCAACACCAGGTGCCGAGTCAAGGCAGGGGATAAACACAAGCACAAAGACACACATGCACATACATGCATACATACATGCATACATACGTGCATGCTTGCATTCATACATTCATACATACGTAAATACATACATGCATGCATACATACATATATACAAACATACACACATACATGTTGTTATACACCGCTGTTCACAATGCGCTTCCAGTTCTGTCTTGATTGCGCCATTCTTTTTCCATCTTGACCCAAATCGCTTAACTAAATCGTTTTTCTATCGTAAAGATCAATGAAATACCGCTTAGCGTCTTGCCCGGCATGGTAACGATTCTGTCATCTCACCGCCTTATCTACAGATTCTAGACCTGGTTTCAAATTTTGGCACAAGGCCAGCAATTTTGTGGGAGGGGACAAGTCGATTACTTAGACTCCAATGCTCAACCCCGAAAGGATGAAAGGCAAAGTCGACCTAGGCGGAATTTGGATTCAGAACGTAAAGACGGACGAACTGCTGCTAAGTATTTTGCGCGGCGTGCTAACGATTCTGCCAGCTCACCGCTTTATTTGCAGGTTCTGATATTGGCACAACGTAAGATCGGTGGATTGGCAGGATAGGTAAGGTGTCAGTAAAAGTCCTTGTGGGTTACACTCTGAGTTCAAACCACGCCAATGTTATCATTGCTTTTCATTCTTCCAGAGTCAATAAAATATAATACAGTGACCTGTTGAAGTCATTCTAATACATTATGATACTTTTCACCGAATATGGGGCTTTGTAGCTGTCTAATGTTAGAGATCAATATAAATACGTCATATATTTTAGAGCAGTGGAACGTCGCAAGGGCAGTGGAACGTCGCAAGGGCAGTGGAACGTCGCTATGGCAGTTGAACGTCGCTAGAGTAGTGGAACGTCGCAAAGGCACTGGAACGTCGCAACAGTAGTGGAACGTTGCTAGAGTAGTGGAACGTCACTAGGGCACTGGAACGTAAGTGCAGTGGTACGTCGCTAGGGTAGTGGAACGTCGCTAGGGCAGTGGAACGTCGCTAGGGCACTGGAACGTAAGTGCAGTGGTACGTCGCTAGGGCATTGAAATGTAAGTGCAGTGGAACGTCGCTAGGGTAGTGGAACGTCGCTAGGGCAGTGGAACGTCGCTAGGGCATTGAAACGTAAGTGCAGTGGAACGTCGCTAGGGTAGTGGAACGTCGCTATAAAATTTAGTACTTAATACTTCGTTTTATCGACTCCCAAGTCGACTCCACCTTAACTACAGATTCTAAATTGCTTTCACATTTTGACACAAGGCCAGCAATGTTGAGAGAGGTGTGAAGTCGATTTCATCGACCCCAGTGCTCAGCTGGTACTTATTTTATTGATCCCGAAAGGATGAAAGACAAAGTCGACCTCGACGGCATATGAACTCAGAACGTAAAGCCGGAAGAACTGCCACTAAGCATTTTGTCCGACGCTATAACGATTCTGCCAACTCGCCGCCTTCAGGTAGACAAATATTGTTTTCAAATTTTGGCAAGAGGCCAATAAATTCGGAGAAGGGTAGGGGTGGGGGTAAATCAATTATATTGACCATAATGCTCGACTGGTACTCATTTCATCGACGCTGAAAGACAAAGTCGACCCCAACGGAATTTGAACTCAGAACGTAAGGACGAACAAAACGCCGCTAAACGTTCTGCCAACTCGTCGCCTTGAAAGGTAGACAAATATTACACGGTAAATATTTGTCTGATGCTTATGAACTTGGTAAAGAGAAGAAGAGAAGATTATAATTACATAATATCGATTATATATTCTAATCAAACACCCTGATTGATATTCAATATTATCTATCTATCAAGAATCGATTCCGACTTACAGAAATGCAGATAGTTTCCATCACCACCACCACCCGGTGTTGTTGGTGTTGTCGCTGTCTAACCTCAGGTCGGTTTTGATCTATTCAACCAATGATGTTCCAGTTGTCATCATGCTATCTTCTTATTCAGGCATAATGTATCTAGGACTACATTATATAATGTACCCTGTCTTTTATTCAGACATGGTATATCTCGGATTACATTATATAATGTATCCAGACTTTTATTCAATCGCAGTATATCTAGGACTGCATTATCCAATGTGTTCTTTTTCATTCTGACACAATGTATCTCGCACTTCATTATCTATTCAAGCATAGTCTACCTAGAATTACATTTTCTAATGTATTCTTTTATTCAGACTTAGTGTATCTAGGACTACATTATCTGATGTGTGTAGAAGACACTACTTTGCCCTATAGAGAGTATATGATATTGATCTAGCTGCTCTTTCTAGCATTATAGAGGAATAAGTCGAGCGACGGCCATACAGAGGCCTCGTCACTGATTAGAAGTGGGTGGGGGTCACAATATGACCCGGTCGTATACATGCGTTTCCCAGATTTATTTCTTCCCGCCTCACCGCCATTATTGTTAAGGCCAGCAACGATTGGTTGATGGCTTGTAATGGCTGACTGGAAAGGCAGACGGCAACATGTCAACTCCTGCGGGACGTTAAAAATGGACATCTGTGGTGCTGTATGTCACTCACAACAAATTATTACATTAAATGTAATAAACAATAAATAAATTAACAGGCAAATAGAATAATAAAACTAAAAGTAATTATATAGGCGCAGGAGTGGCTGTGTGGTAAGTAGTTTGCTTACCAACCACATGGTTCCGGGTTCAGTCCCACTGCGTGGCACCTTGGGCAAGTGTCTTCTACTATAACTTCGGGCCAACCAAAGCCTTGTGAGTGGATTTGGTAGACGGAAACTGAAAGAAGCCCGTCGTATATATGTATATATGTATATGTGTGTGTGTGTGTGTGTGTTTGTGTGTCTGTGTTTGTCCCCCTAGCATTGCTTGACAACCGATGCTGGTGTGTTTACGTCCCCGTAACTTAGCGGTTCGGCAAAAAGAGACCGATAAAATAAGTACTAGGCTTACAAAGAATAAGTCCCGGGGTCGATTTGCTCGACTAAAGGCAGTGCTCCAGCATGGCCGCAGTCAAATGACTGAAACAAATTAGAGAGTATATAGGGTGTACATTCTGTTTGCATAGTGTATGTGTGTGGGGGGATATATTGGGGGTGTATTATAAAGTATATTTTATTCGAATTTTGAAGAAATATTTCGTTTCTGGAATTATACGGCAGGGAGTCACATACATCAGCGTTTCTCAAATATATTTTTTTAACTATGGACCCCTTGGATTCTTATTTCACTCGGTTGGACCCACTTAGCCATTCGATAATTAAATGTTATTAGGAAATGTATTAATAAATTGTTAAAATATTTTGTGCATTGTAGACGTATAAAAAATTCATTGCTCATAAATTTTAACAACAAACTCTTATACGGATCCCTAAGGAGCGTGTGGATCCCAGTTGAGAACCCCTGACATATATCATTTGAAGATTGGAAAAAAACTTCGATGAATTGAGATTAACCAATTAGTGAACAAAAATCTCTCAAGAGGGTGCTTGAAATTTAAAAAAATAAAAAATATAAAACACAAGGGAAGTGACTGCAATAAGATCAAATGAGTGAAATGTCCAGACAATATAGACAATGCAGATGTGAAGGGTTTTTGTCTTTAAAAACCAAAGTTAAACGTAATGATATATTTGACGCAGATTAAACGTAAGTTTGTGTGTTTGTGTGTGTGCAAAAGTATAATGTGTGTCTATATACTTTTGTTCTCGTATTGGTTTTAATCAATTGATGCGACCATGCTGGGGCACTACCTTCGAGAATCATAGTCGATTATAAAGATCCTAGTATTTTGTCAGGTATTTACTTCATAGCTCTTGTAAGTTTTGAAATATGAACTAGACACAATGTAAGGGTTGATAACTCGGTCGAACAGCAGACCCTGAATATATTGGTTACTAATATAAGTATGCTTATATATATACTAATATATATGCATATACATGTGTGTGTGTGTATATATATACATATACATACATATATATATATATACTTACATACATATATATGTGTGTATAAATATATATATATATATATATATATATATATATATATATATATATACACACACACACACACGCACATATACACATATACATGGACACATATTATATCTCTTATCTCTTACTCGGGGCATCGCCTTGAAGAATATTGTTGTCGTATGATTCGATCCCAGTATTTCTTTTTGGGAGCCTGGTACTAACTCTATCGAATTGCTTTGCCGAACCGCTAGTTACGGGGACGGAAAACACACCAACGCCGGTTGTCAAGCGGAGCGGGGGAGACAAGCACAAACACTAACACACGCACGCACGCGCACACACACACACACACACACACACATACAACCGGTTTCTTTCAGTTTCCGTCTATCAAATTATCATTATTATTATTGCTGTTGTTGTTGTTGTTGTTGTTATTATTATTATTATTATTATTATTGTTCAGTAGTTTTATTTTTATAACGTGCTTTCACTTCACTACCGAGCGCAGCTCTGTGTGCCTAGGGTACGTGCTGTGGTTTGCTGTGGTGCTCTTATGTTTACTGTATTGAAAGTGTTTTGCGTAGGATGTGTGCAGTGCCAAGTAGTGCAATTTTCTGTATGTTATATATATTTGTAAGTCCTGGTGTTTTTGTTATGTATTTGTCTGAATATTTTTTAAATTATACCTAAGGCACCTACTATGATAGGAATTGTTTCTGTTTTTAGATTCCACATTCGAGTTACCTCTATTTCCAGGTCTTTGTATTTTGAAAGTTTTTCCATTTCTTTTAGAGAAACGTTGTCATCTGCTAGTATTGATACATCAATTAGAAAGCATTTTTTTTTCTTCATGATCTTTGACAACTATATCTGGTCTATTTGCCTTAATTTCTCTATCTGTGTGTATTGGCATATCCCAGAGTATGGTTGCTTTCTCGTTTTCTGTGACCTTTTCTGGCGTGTGTTTATACCATCTTTTTTCTGTTGTTATTCCATAGTGTTGGCATAGCTTCCAGTGTATATAGGTCCCAGCTCTGTCGTGTCTGTGAATATATTCCTTCTTAGCCAGGACTGGGCAGCCAGAGATAATATGATTTATTATTTCTTGTCCATCTCCATATTTTCTACAGTTACTTGTTATGTTTCTTTTCATCTTTTCATTATATGTTTTTGGTAATTTCTGGTGGGGAGGCTTTGGTCTTGTGCAGCAATTAAAAATCCTTCAGTCTCTGCTTTGAGTCCTGAGCTTCTCAACCATTGCTGGGATTATTATTATTATTATTATTATTATTATTATTATTATTATTATTATTATTATTATTATTATTATTATTATTATTATTATTATTATATTATTATTATTATTATTATTATCATTATCATTATTATTATTATTGATAGCCAACTCATTAACTAATCAATTACTTGACCACACCATTTGATCAATCAAACTCCTTTCCTTGTTAATGACGCCATCAGTGACGTGCATCTCGTTGCTCGAGATCTACCATGTTGCAGCCATACTCCAAACAGTTTGAAACAAGCGTGGAAGATCTGGACCGCCAAGTGCACATTATTGATGAGGTCGAGAATTACGACAAGAGGGACTCTAACAAACAAGCTGTTTGATTGATCAAACGATTATTAAAACAATCGATTAGTTAATTGCGTAATAGAACAAGTGATTGTCATTTTATTGGCAATATAGCTCTCCCAAGACACTATAACATCTGTTTAAATAAAGAATTTCGCATCAAAAATTCTACAAAAACAGAATACCAACACACACACACACACACATCAATGTATGTTTGTGTGTGTACATGTCTATGTGTGTATATGTGTGTGTATGTATATAAATATATATATTTATATCTATATCT
>NC_142951.1:22752080-22764580 GCF_046866305.1 Octopus bimaculoides | reverse complement strand
CGTCCACCACGACCACCACGACCACGACCACCACGACGACGACGACGACGACGACCACCACCACCACCACCACCATTTGTCTCACCCACTCTCATCATTGATTTGTCACTACAACTTTCCCTTTTATACAAAGTTGTTCACCCCACGCCATCTCCATCTAATCTCCACACTAACACTATCACTCTACCGGATCATTTCACCTTTTTTTCCCATTTTCCCCCGCTGCACCATTTCAACTCTAACACCTCCATTCCACTACCTTTACTCCGACACCTCCTCTGGGTGATTCATTCGCCACACATACATACGGTCCCTAACACATACATGTATAAACACACGCTCACACACACACACACACACACACACACACACACATACATATAAGCATATATATATATGTGAGTGTGTGTTTGTGTGCGTCTGTGTTCGTGTATTAAAGTTTCCTCTTCGCGTCCGCGTACAGTGTGAACGGTAAAGTGTTACTCAGAAAATACTAGAAATGTGTGTGTGTGTGTGTGTGTGTGTGTATGTATATTTCCAGTATTTTCTCGGTGACACTTTGCTGTTCATCACACTGTATGTGTGGTTCAAATGTACAGAAGTCAAGAAAAGACAGGTGAGGGAACAACAAGCAGGTGTATTAGTTTGACCCTCAGGAAAAATGGGAATGTCTTTGACGTTTCGAGCTTATGCTGTTCGGCAGAAACGGATGAGAAAAAAATAATGGCGGGGGGAGAGAAAGAGAGAGAGAGAGAGAGAGAAATGTTTGGTAATTATATATATATATATATATATATATATATTGGGTTGTCTGGAAAGTTCGTTCCGATTTTTAAAAGAAAGAAAAAGGTCAATAAATACTTGCCATTACATTTTTAATCAACCAAATATAAACCATTTTGTTGCACAATGCGTCTCCATCTTTCCTTTAACTTGAAAATACCCTCTTCCCAGAATTGAGGTGGTTTCATGGCAAATAAGTCGAAAGGTAAGCTATTATAAATCGGCATGAACTTTCCGGACAACCCAATATATATATATAGAGAGAGGGACCTATTTCCAAACACGGTTCCGTCGCTTTGCATGCATCTCGGACAGATTGGCTTTCGACACTTCCGTGCCTGCAGAGTTCATCGCCAACCGATAATACTCCCAAGCTTGGGCAGCACTGTTAGGACAGGGATTTTTAGAAATTATCCATGGGCTTGCTAGCTGATTTTCACCCAAGGGTTTTTGGAAATTATCCACACCAGCCAGTTCATTTTTCAAGAGAACATCACCGCTTTTGCTCAACACTAATCCTTTACAAAACGCAAACGTGTATCTTCTAACGTCCACAGTCAGTTCTCGCTTGACTCAGGACTGCAGATCTGTCAAGAGTTGGGATAAATGTGTGTCAGATAAACAGCAATCACACTAGTTGAGTATCAAGGAGTCACTCGAAGTGTTGCAGCCTCAGCTCACGTCTATGCGGTATCAACTACAGCATAAATTGTCCTTTCTTACTAATTTGGGCACGATGGCAGTAATTTTGATCGTGGCGAGCAAGTCGAATACATCGATCTCAGTACTCGTTATTGACTGGTATTTTATTTTATCGACCCTGGAGAGACGAAAGGCAAATGTTAACCATGGCGATATTTTGAATCCATAGAACAAGACCAAATGCCGTACGGCTTTCCCCAACTCAATGTTCCAACGAATCTACTTATTTGATGTCTTCATGGAAACAATGCAGAAAGTAACTAGAAGGACAGGGAGAACTTTATATATTTATAGCTTATATATAACTCGAGGATACAAGATTAGTTTAAAGCAAATATAATGAGGGTCATGGTGGCGAAAATAACATACGCACGCACACACACACACACACACACACACACACACACACACACACACACACACACACACACACACACACATGTTTACTCAATCGGCCTATTGATCGGCTGAGTAAACCTATCGATTGTGTAAACATATTAATAATGAACACCTATAATGACTATTGGAAATAGCAATACACACACACACATATATATATATATTGGAAGGTTTGGAGGTGATGTACAGGAATTATATATTAGAAAAAAAATTAAGGTACTCAGAAATCTGAATGGTCGTACATTTACAGATTTTTATTAATATGTCACATGTTTTATAAATCATCTAAAGCGCTTTTCCCCTAGTCTTGTAGGATTTTCAAATTTTATATATATATATATATATATATATATATATATATATATATAAAATATACCTTTTTCCTTTCAGGTAAGATCAACAAAAGAAGTGTTTCATCCTGCGAGAGATAAATATTGTTTAATTTTAATGTACATAGTATATAGTTATGAGCTACTAATAAGTTCATGCGTTGGCGATGTTATCTAGACAAGTTTTAATAACACGCCAAGTGTCTCCAGGTAATCTTCGGGCTCTGAGCACATGGCCTACACAAGTTACAAATCTCTTGTTCTATTGTCCTGAATTGTAACTTGTAAAGGCCATGCGCTCAGAGCTTGCAGATTACTGGAAACATTAGGCTTTATTAAAACCTGCCTAGATAATGTTACTAGCTCATAGTTATATATTGTGTACACTAAACAATACATACATATATATATTTATATGTGTGTGTGTGTGCATATCATATATATATATATATATGTATACGCACACATGTGCATGCTCACATACACACACACACATATACGTATACACGGATATATTCGCCAAGGGAGTCACGTTGCACTTAATGACATTACAACCAATAATTAAGTAGTTAAAGAAAACGAAAAACGAAAAACAAAAGCAAAACGCAACAAAAGACGGTTACAAAAGAAGAGAAAATGCAAAACAGATTTGTGAAAAGGAGGGAAATGTTATACAGCCGAAAGTGTCTTCTTTTACTCCGTAAAACACACACACACACACACACACACACACACACACACACACACACACACTCATAATAGAATAAGCAAAATCTTCGGGTATCTTTTGGAAATCCCTCGTATCTCTGACAGACGACAAATTTCGAACGACGGGCTAATCACGTGGCTTTGATATTTCGTCGAGACGAGTCTCCAACAGAACGACTACGAGGGAGAAAGAGAGAGAGAGGCAGGGAGAGAAGGAGAGAGAGAGAGAGAGAGAGAAAGAGAGAGAGAGAGAGAGAGAGAGAGAGAGAGAGAGAGAGAGAGAGAGAGAGAGATGGAGAGAAGGAGAGAGAGAGTGGGAAGCAAAAAGGGGAAAAAAGATGAGAGAGAAGAGAGAAACAAGGGGAAAGAGAGGGAGCGGAAAGCAAAGGGGGAAAAAAAGAGAAGAGAAAGAAAGAGTGGGAAGCAATGTATGAAAGGGAGAGGAGAGAGGAGAGAGGAGAGAGAGAGAGAAAGAGGGAGAGAGTGTGTGTGTGAGAGAGAAAGAGAGAGAGGGAGAAAGAGATAGATAGATAGATAGATAGATAGATAGATAGATAGAGAGAGAGATAGAGAGGGAGAGAGAGCGAGAGAGCAGGAGTTGTATTTTCTTATTGAAGAAACTGTGACAAGTTGATCCCAACTGAACCCACAGCACGACTTATACCTGCTTTTTGAATTACTCAGGAATATTACTCTTTCTACATCACATTCTATGTTTTTTTCCCCAGCCCCCACCTGACTCTTCGTCACCCTGTCTCGCATTACACACATGGTATACGCTGCCATCCCCACCTCACCCCAACCAGCATCTCCTTATCTCTGTCTAACCATATTACTATATATACATCACCCAGTCTGTCTCGCTAACAGACATCCTCTATATATAATCTCTCTGTACCATTCTATCAACACACACATACACACGCTTACCCACACCTCTATCTATCTATCTATCTATCTATCTATCTATCTATCTATCTATCTAATTGTCTGTCTGTCTATATTCTTTTACTCTTTTATTCTTTTACTTGTTTCAGTCAGTTGACTGCGGCCATGATGGAGTACTGCCTTTAGTCGAGCAAATCGACCCCAGGACTTATTCTTTGGAAACCTAGTACTTATTCTATCGTTCTCTTTTGCCGAACCGCTAAGTTACGGGGTCGTAAACACACCACCATCGGTTGTCAAGCGATGTTGGGGGGGAACAAACAAAGACACACAAACATATACACACACATAGATATATATATATATACATATAAACAACGGGCTTCTTTCAGTTTCCGCCTACCAAATCCACCCACAATGCTTTGGCCGGCTCGAGGCTACAGTAGAAGACACTTGCCCAAGGTGCCACGCAGTGGGTATGAACCCGGAACCATGTGGTTGGTAAGCAAGCTACTTACCACACAGCCACTCTTGCGCCTATGCACACAACCACAATTAATATATATATATTAATTGATGGCTGATAGTTAGCAAGGTGAGACACACATAAGAAAGAAGGAAACAAAGGACCACTGATGAGGTCACAGAAGTGTGACGAAAGAACTCTGGCCGAAATAAGATTAAGATTAATGTAATATAAAGCTGAAGCAAATTAACACCAAATATACAGTGCGTGTGTTTTTATTGGCTAAACTGGCAATATGACCATCCCCAAGTACAACAACATATATATTAATTGTTATTTTAGAAAAACATAAATCCGGAGAAGAAGCACACACTAAGAAGTAGAGCAGTCTATGCTACTTACTGGTGAAGGCCGGTTTATAGGGTTAGAGTTACTCTGGGTTTCTCACCATAAGGAGTACCTTTATGGTGTATTTTCAGACCCTAAGACCTGTTCGTCTATGGCCTCTTTAAAGTATGGAGGGGGAAACAATAGATATAAACAATAGGGATTATCTCCCTTTGGTACTGGTGATCAGTTTCCGGCTGTGCCGTCCTCCTTCAGTCACGCCACCTGTCGGGTATGAGGGTAAAAGGCAGGGGGTTATTCCCTACTGTCTCTCATCAGCAATCAATTTCCAGCTGTGGTGTAATTATCACTAATGCTGCTATTATCGCTATTATTATATATTATTTCCCCCTCCATATTTTAAAGAAGACATAGGCCATCAAGTCTTACTTAGGGTCTGAGGATACGCCATAAAGGTACCCTTTATGGCAAGAAATCCAGGGTAACCCTATAAACTGGCTCTCACCAATAATTAATTAATTAAGCCCAGCAAAAGTCACCAGTGGTGTCCCTCTTTATAATCTACATAAACGACCTTTATAATCTACATAAACGTTCTTTATAATCTACATAAGCGACCTTTCCAGCGTCGTAAATCACTGCAAAAGTGAAAATATTTGCTGATGACACTAAGCTCCAGAAAGTCATCAATGAAGAAGACCGAATTCAACTTCAGTCTGATCTATATGCAGTGAGCAGACAAAAACAAAATGCAACTAAACGAGGGAAAATTTGAGCTGATGTATTTTGGAAGCAAGACTATACTAAAACAGCCATGCTCTCTTCCTTCAGGGGAACCGCTCACAGCATCTAATAATATCAGAGACCTAGGTGTAATTGTTGATAACAATCTCAGCTGGAGTGCCCACATTAACAATGAGGTCGATATAGCTCGTAGGATGTGCTCCTGGATCTTAAGAACCTTCCGGTCCAGAGAACAAGGTGTCATCATTCCACTTTTCTCCTCCTTTGTATGGCCACGCCTCGAATACTGCTGCCCCTTGTGGTCTCCCCATACAAAACAAAACATCTCGAAAACTGAATCACCCCAGAGGTCACTCACTAAACAAATTGAAGACATGACTGATCTCGATTACTGGGATCACCTCAAAGCCTTGAAACTCTACTCTCTCCAGCGCCGCCGATGTGGAGAATATACCGCCAGCATTGCCCAAACGACCTGAACATTAGCTTCAAGGTTCATCCAAGGCTGGGACCACGGGCCATACGTTCCCTGCTCAATTCAGGATCACAACATATAGGTACACTGCGAAACAATTTCTTTTCCTAAACAGGCCCTGTCCTGTTTAACATTGTCCCAAAACTGATTAAAAAGGAAAAGGATCCCATCACCTTGAAACGGAGTCTGGACAAATTTCTTCAAGGAATACCAGATAAGCCACCCATACTTGGATACAACTCACTCAACAAGAAGTCACTACTTGAATGGACCATAATATCACAAAACTTGATTTTAAAAGAATTTGGATAATCCTATCAGGTGGTGCTATTAAGTTAGACATGGCCTGGACCAATCTTTGGTCGAAACATATGTAAGTTTTATGTAAGTTATATATATATATATATATATATATATATATATATATATATATATATATATATATATATATATATATGTGTGTGTGTGTGTGTGTGTGTGTGTGTGTGTGTGTGTGTGTGTGTGTATGTTTGTGTCTGTGTTTGTCATCCCAACATCGCTTGACAACCGATGGTGATTCGTTTACGTCCCCGTAAGCTAGCGGTTCGGCAAAAGAGCACGATCGAATAAGTACTAGGCTTACAAAAAATAAGTTCTGGGGTCGATTTGTTCGACTCGACAGACACACAAACATACACATGACTGAAACAAGTAAAAGAATAAAAATGCGATCTTTGTATCTGTCAACCTGCCAGCTTTCTTTTATTTATCCCTTCCTCTCTCCATCCATCAACCCATCAACCTGCCTGTCTGCTTGCCTGTCCGTCTGTCCGTCTGTTTACCTGTCTGTCTCAGCGTCACTGTAAGTTCCCATCAGAAGACAACCCTACCGTTTAATAGCCATTTCAATTATATCGTTTGTCTTCCTTGCAGATCCCACTCTGATGGTGGGAAGTGGGATGGTAGTGATGGGGGAACGGGGTGGGAAAAAGGAGGAAGAATTGTGGTGATGGTGGCAGTTGTGGTGGCGGTGGTGGTGATGGCCGTGGTGGTGGTGGTGGTGGTGGTGAGGATTGGGACTGTCTCTTGTAATTCTTTCTCTGAAAATCCATAAACTTGGCCTCTTGTTTCGGCCCCAGTCCCGCCAAATCAAACTTCGTCGACCCCTGGCTACCGACATCATCTCCATTTCTTCTACAAACCATCAAGTCTCCACCCGTCGCCGCAGCTCCTCCCATCTTCGGCTTCTTCCTTGTTTTCTACTCCTTTTTTAAAAAATTCTCTTTCTTCTTTCTCCAACCCTAAAAAAATATCCAGGCAGATTCTACTTTTAACAGCCCCCTCCCCCCACTTCGCCGCCATCCCCCCCCCACCGGCACTTTTTCAGCACTGACACTACCAGCACCGCCCTTACTCCCGGCACAATCAACAATGACACCACCACTACCACCATCCCCATCATCATCACCACCACCACCACCGCTACCACCACCACCACCACCACCACCACCACTACCACCACCATCACCACCACCATCACCTAAACCACCACCACCATTACCATCATTATCACCATCATCACAAACACTATCATCACC
The DNA here is from genome assembly GCF_046866305.1 of Octopus bimaculoides. Classification (NCBI taxonomy): domain Eukaryota; kingdom Metazoa; phylum Mollusca; class Cephalopoda; order Octopoda; family Octopodidae; genus Octopus; species Octopus bimaculoides. Next base: position 22,757,161 of record NC_142951.1, on the reverse strand, counting down.
ACCACCACCACCACCACCACCACAACCACCACCACCACCACCACCACCACCGCCATTACCATCATTATCACCATCATCACAAACACCATCATCACAAACACTATCATCACCACCACCACCACCACCATCACCATTACTCTCCACCATTATCATCACTACCCACCACCGCCTCCAATAAGCACCAGGCTACACCATCTTCCTCCTCATCATCATCTTGACCACCTTCATCTCCCGAACGACGTCCATAACGTCTATACAACGACGCTTCCTCCCCCCCCATAATTACTACCACCACCACCACCACCACAATCACCACCACTACCAGCACAATTACCACCAATGCGACTTCCAGCGGCACAGTGGTCGCCATCACCACTGCTTGCACCACCACCATCATCGCCGCCATTACTGCCGCCATCACTTTCAACAATCTAATTCAATTGCTGATGATCATTGGAAGTAAATCTTTCAAAGACGAAAGGCGGAGTGTACGACAGACAGACAGATAGACAGACAGACAGACAGTCCATTCTAAACCAAAGGATAAACGCTGTACACCCTGCCGCTCTGTCGCTCAGCCCCGTGCCTCACTCACTACGGAAAAGGGGAAGAAGTCGCTTCCCCCCTTTTTCGCTCCTTTTCGCTCCATTGAAAAAGCACGTCAGTGTAACAATGGTATGAGAGGTGCAGCTGACACGCACAGCTTGACTCGAACCTGCGAGTACAGCTGACTGGACATTGGTTTACGAATGACGAACTCTGTTGGATGGCGAACAAGATGAAGTAAAGAAACAAAAACAGAAAGAAACGAACAACGCAGTGACCGCAACGAAAGAGTGTGTTAGAGCGATCGGTGAGTTTAACGAATGATTCGTATATAGGGGTGCGTATATGTAAGTGTGTGTGTACAAACACGCACACTTACATATACTTATGCATACATATACACTCGCGTACATACATATACTAACGCATGCTAATAGTGTGTATCTATGTATATGTATGTGCAAACATCCATATGCATGTATGTGTCGATGTGTTTTTGTGTATGTATGTATGTATGTACGTCTATCTATCTATCTATCTCTCTATCTATCTATCTATCTATCTATCTATCTATCTATCTATCTAACTCTTTCAGCCCCTCACTATGAATACTATGAATATATATATATATATATATATATGGCAGCTGATGAATAATTCCAAGTGGCTTTCTGTTTTCCTATGTGTTCGTTCCGTTGTCTGTAGTTCATTGTTGTAACGTCCTGTACCCTGATATGCATCTATATACACATGTAGATGTAAGTATATACATATATGTGTGTATACATGCATATATATTCTCTGTATTATTACATCATTGAACGCACACGTCCTTTTTGCAAGTAAGACTGTACTTTATTATTCTGACGTGACTCTATCTATCTATCTATCTATCTATCTATCTATCTATCTATCTATCTATCTATCTATCTGTCTTCCTCTATCTTTCTATCTATCCCTCTATCTACCTATCTATCTTTCTTCTTACCCATCTCCCCCTCTCGCTCTGCTTCTTTCTGTTATTCTAACTTCTACTTCACTGCTATACACTCTTGTTTCTTCCTCCTTGTTCCACTTCCTCCCTCCACCATCCTCTCTGCTCTCGTGTGACCTGTGGTCACCTTTCTTTTCACTCCAGCCGCTGTGAAGGCAAGACGAACTACTAGCGTTCTACATCAGATTCGCGTTTGGCCGCACGGCTTTTTTATGTTGTTTTCACTGTCGAATTTTTCCTGTCTTGGTTTACGTTTGCCACCTTGGAATCCTCTGTTTAGTGGGTTGATCCACTACTCATGAAGAGACTATTCTAGAGTACGTCCTGCCTTATCTTCGAAACGTCTAGTTAGAATATAGTCAATTCAAATATGAACAAGCAAGAAAAAACAAGAAAAAACAACAAAGCGAGGACGTGGAATAAGTACAGTGGTATTGGACGCTTAGGAAAGGAAAGAAAAGAAAGTGGATTTCACGTTTCGAGCGGAGCTCTTCATCAGAAATATAGGCAAAGTCCAAAGAAGGGAAGACAGAGAAAGAAAATCGCCAACGATGCACACGTGGTCAAGAAAATGAATATAATAACAATGGGAAACTTGTGGTTTTCGCTGGTATGTCTTTAATTAAATAGACAACAAAGAAGGAAGAAGCAGAGACGAGGGTAGGATTTACGATCGTTTCAATTTACTGGTTTACGTAAATCTCTTCAGAATGCAAATATAAATAGATGCATCGGTAAGGATGTGAAAATAATTGATACATTTGTGATGGTAATGTAAACAAAGTGGTAATTCTTACATTAAATTTTTGTTCTTGCGCTGGTAAATTCGCTGGGTAGGGGTTAGCTTGTGGTAGATTGGTTCGTTTCGTTGGGTAATTAGGGCGGGGTGAGTATTATTTAGGTGCGCATGTATATAGAGAGACGTACCCACACATACATATACACACATAAAGCGTACACATACGCACAAAAAACAATGGGCACGCAATTCATGGTAGGTTTTTTTTCTGCCTCCTTCCATATTCTGTTGCATTTGAAGTTGCTGATAATTTGCATAACAGGTAAAATGTATTATATTTCAACATCTGTCATTGATTGTATTTATTGCGGAACACAAATGGGGTGAGTTGCAAGATTGTTTCTACAAATGTTATGCAATTATTACGTATTTTACTGAAACGTGCATATATTCAATAAAGTGTCGAAATCCATACATGATTTTCTGTATATTATTATTTGTGTTATCTGATACTTGTCTAACTTGACGTTGATGCTCTGCGGCGTACCACGCTGGACATTTGAGTGGAGTGTGGAACCCAATACTTAGTCTTAACAGCGCCTTTTTTCTATCTATCTATCTATCTATCTATCTATCTATCTATCTATCTATCTATCTATCTATCTATCTACCCAGGAGTGGCTGTGTGGTAAGTAGCTTGCTTACCAACCACATGGTTCTGGGTTCAGTCCTACTGCGTGGCACCTTGGACAAGTGCCTCCTACTATAGCCTCGGGCCGACCAAAGCCTTGTGAGTGGATTTGGTAGACGGAAACTGAAAGACGCCCGTCGTATATATATATATATATATATATATATATATATATATATATATATATATATATATGTATGTATATGTTTGTGTCTGTGTTTGTCCCCCCCCCCCCCCCATCGCTTGACAACCGATGCTGGTGTGTTTACGTCCCCGTAACTTAGCAGTTCGGCAAAAGAGACCGATAGAATAAGTACTAGGCTTACAAAGAATAAGTCCTGGGGTCGATTTACTCGACTAAAGGCGGTGCTCCAGCATGGCCGCAGTCAAATGACTGAAAGAAATAAAAGAGTAAAAGAGTAAAGAGGTATATACATATATATATCTTTCTATTTATGTAGTTGTCCTGGTATCATTACATAACAATAGCTTCTTAACTTCCTTTTTCCTCCTCTGTCTTATATAAAGATGGAGGCTTTTAGCCTCCATCTTTATGTTTTTAAATATAAATCTGAATTTCTCTGAAATATCCTTTTCCCTCTTATACATTGCATATACCTTAGTCATAAATCAGATAAAAAGATTTCTTTCACCCATACATAAACCTTTTAGATATCTCCCTTTTTTTAATATTTATTTACGTGCATCGTTGTCTGCATATTGACATTCTGCTATTGTTCCCGCCTCCGTCTTCCTTTCATTCCATTTCACATATCCGTAAAAAAAATGCTCCCCTTTTATTGCTCTTTTTCCTATAATTTTACTGACTTTTTCGACCACAATATACCTAAATGATGTATTGCATTGTAACCATTCATCCTAAGCATACATAGTTCATGAGTATTGTTTTCTTCTTTTTTCTTTTTTTCGACATTTTACTAACATTAACCCAATTCCATTTTTGTCATGCCCAATAAATGCAACCATGAAATTGTAGTCTTTATGAACTTCCGTACATAATTAATTTATACCAGTAACTATGAATATTATTAATTTTCAATAATTCAATAATTTCAATAATAATTTCATCCTCCTTGAATGCATTCTTTGCTATTGAACTCGTATAATTCAAATCTCTAAACCGTTTAGTTTCTTTCAACTATAAATATCCCGTCCTAATTCATTTAACTCCTTACAGATGGCATTTCCTACTAACATCTAATTCAGTTTAATCGACCCACTTTCCCAAGATAACCCCACACACATTTTTTTTTATCGCTTCTTGTACTCTTTTATCCTCTACATCTGCAGTAATTTTAAATCTATATATCTCTTCACACATTGATGCTTCATTTTAAATTATTTAAAATCTTACGTATATATTCATGCGCTTGTTTAATATTGTAAATTTCTATCGAAATCTTTTATGAAGAGTCATAATTGTTTTATAATTATTTTATTTAATCTCATGTGATACTAGCAATATTTCGCAGTATTAGATAAACGTACAATATTTTGTTCTGTTTTACAAAGACAGCTTGCTACGACGTTATTTGTCCTTTTATATATCCAGTGCAGATATAAATATCAATGCCCAGATATATATCATAGTTACTTTCCTTAACCTTTCATTCTATAAGTTACCAGCAGTAGATTCTCTGTTTTGACAGAATGATAAATATATACAGTGATAAATATACAACTAAACTGAAATACACAGATGGACTGTTAGCCTGGCATACTGATATATCAACTGACCAAATGATATATAGACATTCATTATAATTTAATTGATGTACATACTGACAGACGGAAGGGTGAGCGCGCGCGTGTATGATATGCGTGGTGCGGTGAATAAATTACATAAAAATATCTTGAAATACTAAATTCATTCAATAAGATCGGCATTGGCTTCAACCACGGCCTCCAAACGACTTCGGAATCTCCTGCAACTCTTCTGGACAGTCCCCTTGTTAGAGTTGGTGAATGCTGCCATAATCCTTGCCTTCAGTTAGAAGGGGATTTGTTGGTCTCTCACTCAACTGCACCCCACACATAATGATCAAGGGAGTTGCAGTCTGGGGAGTTAGGTGGCCAGATGTTAGGAGTGA
>NC_142951.1:22744580-22747080 GCF_046866305.1 Octopus bimaculoides | reverse complement strand
TATATAAAGATTTACTTTTCGTAATAAAAAACCAAGGCTGTTTAGATTTTAGAACATTTATAAATGTATTAGTAAGGTCAAATCGATTTGACCTTACTAATACATTCCCCTTTTAGGTCACTTGAAATAAAACCCTTGATTCAATAACATTGTGTATAAACTCTATACTTGGAATGACCAATTCTAAAGACTATTGGATTTTACTCATAAGGTATTGGAATCTTATATGTATACCTTTCTGCCTAAACAATGGATTTACAAAGACAATATCCCTGCATTCACTCACTATTTCCTATCTTATCTAAATTACCTATTGCTTAGCCATCGTTTCACACCATCTCCGATGAAGAGATATAGTAAATATCCTGGAAACAGCTGTAAGACCTATTTATAAATGTTCTACAATGTACACTGGCTTGGTTTTTATCTCTTTACGAAAAGTAAATCCTTATATTCACACGCTGATATATGACCTACGTTGGACCCCTTATACGCATAATCACCGAACCTGGAGCTTAACTATGGTTCATCCATAGCACTTACTCAGCATTACCTGACACCTCTGGGTCTCATTGACACCACTACCGCTCATAACCTACACACACACACACACACACACACACACACACACACACACACACACACACACACACACACACACACACACACACACACATATATATATATATATATATATATATATATATATATATATATATTTCTGTTAGGTATTGCGACGCTTCTGAGCGTAGCAATAGTCGGGTACAGAACAGTAGTAAGAAAAGAGTGGAAACAGCTGTAAGCTAATAGAATCAATAAGATAATCGGTTATTTCTCTGTCATCTCTTTGCTTATATCTATTCTTTTATACGTTTCAATCCTAAGGCTGTGGCTATGCTGGAGCATCACACACACACACACAAACACACACACACATACACCCCCCACACATATATATCGCAGAAGTGGCTGTGTGTAAGAAGCTTGCTTCCCACCTACATGGTTCCGGGTTCAGTCCCATTGCGTGGCATCTCGGGCATGTGTCTTCTACTATACCCTCGGTCCGACCAAATCCTTGTGAGTGGATTTGGAAGACGGAAACTGGAAGAGGCCCATCGTATATATATATATATATATATATATATATATATATATATATATATATATGTATATGTTTGTGTGTCTGTGTTTGTCCCCCCCCCCCACCAGCACTTGACAACCAATGTCGGTGAGTTTACGTCCCTGTAACGTAGCGGCTCGGCAAAAGGGATCGATAGAATATGTACTAGGCTTACAGAGATTCGTTCAGCTAAAGTCGGTGCTCCAGCATGGCTGCAGTTAAATGACTGAAACAAATAAAAGAATAAAAGAAAGAAGAAAAAAGAAACCATATATATATATATATATATATATATCTCTTTTACTCTTTTACTTGTTTCAGTCATTTGACTGTGGCCATGCTGGAGCACCGCCTTTAGTCGAGAAAATCGACCCCAGGACTTATTCTTTGTAAGCCTAGTACTTATTCTATCGGTCTCTTTTTGCCGAACCGCCAAGTTACGGGGACGCAAACACACCAACATCGGTCGTCAAGCGAAGCTGGGGGGACAAACACAGACACACAAACATATACATACATACATATATATACATATATACGACGGGCTTCTTTCAGTTTCCGTCTACCAAATCCACTCACAAGGCTTTGGTCGGCCCGAGGCTATAGTAGAATACACTTGCCCAAGGTGACACGCAGTGGGACTGAACCCGGAACCATGTGGTTGGTAAGCAAGCTACTTACCACACAGCCACTCCTGCGCCTATATATATATATATATATATATATATATATATATATATATATATATATATATATATATATATATATATATATATATATATATATATATATATATATATATATATATATATATATATATATATATATATATATATATATATATATATATATATATATATATATATATATATATATATATATATATATATATATATATATATATATATATATATATATATATATATATATATATATATATATATATATATATATATATATATATATATATATATATATATATATATATATATATATATATATATATATATATATATATATATATATATATATATATATATATATATATATATATATTATATATATATATATATATATATATATATATATATATATATATATATATATATATATATATATATATATATATATATATATATATATATATATATATATATATATATATATATATATATATATATATATATATATATATATATATATATATATATATATATTTCTATATATATATATGTATATACATTTAGAATATGAATACATCTTTCAGAACACTGCCAAAATATTGCTTGGATTTACCTTGGGTTTAAACTTAAAACCTGTACCTTCATGGAAGTACCGACCAACATCCATATACTTTGGAGAAAGATGAGTTGTGAACAT
>NC_142951.1:22722080-22734580 GCF_046866305.1 Octopus bimaculoides | reverse complement strand
CTTTCCTTCTTTCCAACTGTCACACCTCAATGTTCTGCTCAGTGAAAGTTGGGTACCCATGTCTGTTCTCACCTAGAATAACTTGTGAAAGTGAAGTGTGGTAGAAGCTAACAGGTCAAACTCACTCGCTCGCGAGTGACGTCTAAGCAAGCATACAACAGCAACATTATCAGTCACACTAGCAAAATAAATGAACTTGCAGTTGCAACAAAGAAATATAGATAACTGCAGCAATACTAGCAACAGTAACTGTTGTGTCGACGCCCCCAGGCGAAGAAGTAGGATCTCCCAAGACATATAAATAGAGGTAGTCTGGCTGGGGTAGAACGTTGAGTAGCAGTTGTGTAGCGGTTGAATAGAGATCATCCGAAGGCGCTAGATAGCAGTAGCTTGAGACATAACAGTAACAATGTTAATGTTATCGATAATAACAATAATAACACTAATGACGTCAACTGTTATAACAACAGCAACAGCAACAACAATTGCAACAACGACAATGGTATCAGAAGCTGTAGAAAATATAAGGACGTAGGCAATAGTAGCGAGGGAGAAACAGAATAAATCGAAGCAAAAATGCGAGCAGCATTAGCAACAAGAAGAAGAACAGTAATAATAGCTTCATCAAAAGTGGTTAACAACACTAGCAACAACAGCTGCAAGTAATTGTAACGACATCGGCATTAACAACGACAACAGCAACAACGAACATTCACAGCAAAATGAATTTGGGAAAAGATATAATATTGAATGAATAATCAAATTTATTAAATGAAAAATGGCGGTGAAAAAAGCAAAAACTGAGAAAACAAAATGGCGGAAAACGATAACTGAAGAGAAACGGGAGAGATGTTCAAAGATGGCCATTAAAGGTTGTACTGAGTGGACGGAAGTTTTAGGAATAGGGAGTGAACGGAGGTAGAGGAAGGAGGAAGTTGGCTGGGTGGTGGTGGTGGTGGCGGTGGTGGGTTGTGGTGGTGGATTGTAGAAAATGTAATTAGCTGCGCGTGGGACAGTGTAGAATTAGGATGGTAATGTGTTGTGTTCGGTTGTGTATGTGTGCAGAGTGCGTGACAGGAGTGGTGGTGGGGAACCACCAGTACGACGTTGGCCCCTTGAAATTAGACAGAAGAATGAGGAGATAGAAATGTATAGCAACAAAACAACAACAAACAATAATAATAATAACAACAATAATAATGATTTATCTTATTTCTTACAAGCATGACGAATGAATGAATGATGATGATGATGATCATAATAATAATAATGATAATAATAATAATAATAATAATAATAATAATAATAATAATAATAATAATAATAATTATTATTATTATTATTATTATTATCATCATCATCATCATCTTCATCAAGCTATTGATTAGGACCAAAATCGCAGTCAAAAGAAAAAAAAAAAAGAATGAAATGGGAAAAAAATATAAACAAAATAATAATAATATGCTGGTTGAGAAGTGAGCCAAATGAAAGAGGCTTCACGAATCGAATGAAATGAATATGGGGTTTTGAAGCATCCGCAGAGTTCAGTCGTATATTCTGACAAGAGAACATTGTCGTCTGCTAAATCGAAGCCGTGTGAGGAAATCAATGCCAGTTTTAATTCCCATTTTGTATTAGTCTTGGTACAGTTTTCGAAATACTTTAAGCTGGCTGTGAATAGTTTAAGAGAAACAGAATTTTGCTGTTTCGTATCCCTTTGAGTGAAAATCGGTTCAAACCTTTGTGTAGTACGATGAAAGATGTAGCATATTAGTAGTTTCATTTTTAACACATTTGGTATATGTAGGGTCGGATTAAGGAGTAAGACCCTTTAGAGGCCTTAAGCACTTAAAAGATTTAGGTACCCTCATATGTATGTAATTCCAAATATAATAAACAACAATAAACCATAAAATATATTTTTATTTTGAAAAATAAAACAAAACTAATAGAAAGATGGAAAATAATGTTTACTTTTGTATACTTCCACAAAAGTTTTCTATCTTTTTTATGTTAATTACAGTCTTTGATCAGATCCTCACTATAACCCCATGAACACTTCGAAATTATATTTCCGATCATATAAACCACTTCGAATATTATTTTAGCAAGTTTAAAGTGATTTCATTTGTGCCATAGACCATTTACTATTTCTGTGGTGCCCCCTCCCTTGATGCCCTAAGCATGTGCTTCTTTTGCTTAATGGTTATTCCAGCACTGGATGCATGCTAAGTCTACATCTTGGTTTGTTGAAATCCACATAAATCCACCTCGAAACTCGTTTGTTTACGTGGTTGGTTTTCGTCCAAATGTTTAGCAATTCTGTTTCATCTTTGCGAATAACTTAGATATGTCATCTTCATCGGTCGATAATTTAAGTCTTCTTTTTCTCGTCTTTATGAGCAGCAGAATCATTTTTGTTTTGCCGTCGTCTGGAAATTTTGTTATAGTTGAGATGTTCTCTGAAGAATAGCTAAGTTCCTCTAAAATAGCTTCTTTTGCACCTTTTAAGACAGCATGCGTTATATTTCCGTATCCCGAAACATTACCTCTCTTGCTTGACTGTATGTTTTTCTTCGTATGGCGTAATTTCTAGATGTTGGATCGTTGTGACTCCAATGATATTATCTATAAAGTCGGTGTTTTATTTGTTATTGGAGCATAACTTTTGGTAGAATTCCAAAATAGTTCTGTTTCTGCATTCTGTGATGATCTCATCTTCATTTTATGTTTTCATTTCAGTCTCTTTCTGTTTATTTTCTTTTTAGAAGATGAAAACACTTTTTCTTTGTTGAATTGTTGTTTATATAAAGTTAATATCATATCCTATCGTTTATCTTTTATTTATTTCAGTCACTGGAATGTGGCCATGCTGGGGCGCCATCTGGAAGAGTTTAGTCGAATAAATTAACCTCAGTATTCATTTTCAAGGTCTGCTGCTTATTCTGTGGGACCCGTTTACTGAACTGCTAAGTTACAGGGATGTAAACAAACACCATTTGTCAAGTGGTGGCGTGGAGGCAAATACAGACAAAGACACGTGCATACACACGCGCGCGCAGACACCCCTCCCCCCACACACACACGCACAAACACACACACATACATACACACATACATACACACACATGACGGGCTTCCACACAGATTCCATCCGCCAAATTCACTCACAAGGAATTGGTTGCTCAGGGGCTATAGTTGGAGACACTTGCACAATGGGACTAAACCCCAAACCATGCACGTGGTTGCAAAGCGAACTTCATAACCACACAGTTCCCTCATTGCTTTTCTGTTTATTTATCTATACACTTTTGCAATTTTTGTTTCGTCCCTAGTCGAGTTGACTTCGAATATTTTTTTCTCGTATCCGATCCATAGTTCCCAGTATACTTCACTGTCTGCCTCTCATGTTTTCCCATTATAATGAGAGCTTTTACTCGTTGGCTGTTTTAAAATTTTAGTGTCGCCACTTTGTATTCGTTGTTCACTAAGTGCAATGAAAAGGTCAGCTTGGAAACGATCGATTTAGATCTTGACGATCCAGATTGTTTTGTTCTTCAAGTGGAATAATTTATTTCTTCCTTTTGCGAGTCGATTTTGAGCTTGTCTCTTACTATTTTTATGATCGATATGTTTGACCTTGTTAATTATTCCAACTTTTCGGAAGATGTTTTGTTTGTTTCAATGTAATCAAGTGTGTTACGGGTTTTGAAAGTATAGTGTTACTTTCAGCACCAATTGTCTTTAACTTCTTTGCAATGGTACTGATTATTTTTCCACCAGGTTTTGTTGTGGGGTGATGGCTTGTACGCCCCAATGAGCCTGAGAGCCATGCCAGCGGAACACAGTGTCCTGGTAAGGCCTCCCGTGCTGGACAAGTCAACGCATAGAAGCCAAGCTAATCTGGACCACTTCTTTCCAGAGGTAAAATTAGGTTTGCGTATGGCCAACACCTCTACCAAGAGAAAGCAAAGTTACGAAAGCATCGACGATAATTCACAACGAACAAGACTAACAAGGAGAGGAAGGCCTCTTCTCGGGGAAATATATAACGTGATACAGCAAAATCTGGAATGAAGCTGCAAAGAAACAGAGACCCAACTGGCGTGAAACAGAAAAGACAGCCCTGAGCCGAGAACAATAGATGAATGTATCAGTACTGGATGTTCCAATATTCTTATAGAATAATTCCAGTTTGTTTTGAAAATTTGTAACTGTTAGTACAAGCACTAAAAATCAATTTGAGATCGTACTTTTCTGATAGCCTCAAATAAGGCTGGCAGTTCAATTAGATATATACATACATACATGCTTACATACATACATACACACATACATACACACATACACACATACATACATACATACATACATACATACATACATACTTACAGACAGACAGACAAACAGGCAGACAGGCAGACAGACAAAAAGACAGGTAGACAGGCAGATAGAGATAAATAAATAAATAACTAAATAGATAGATAGATGGATAAATGGATAGATGGATAGATAGATGTGAGAAAATTAAGATAAAAACAAGTATAAATTATTAGTTCCTATGTGTGTTTCACCATTGCTGTTATTTGGAACTCAGCATTGAATGTTCCAAGTGCATTTGGATTACCTAACCACAATGGATCATCAGGGGAACAGTTTATTGCAGTCTGTTATAGAGATGTAATATCTTAGTGTTTCTTTGATGATCCGTTGCGGTTAGGCATCCGAATACACTTGGAACATTCAATGCTGAGTTCCAAATAACAGCAATGGTGAAACACACATAGGAACGAATAATTTATACTTGCGTCTATCTTACTTTTGCACTCCGTACGCTTTGTACATCATAACTGGTAGACTAACCCCTAATCCTAGAAGCCGACTAGATAATGATAATCTACATGGAACTCTAAAGCATACAGTAGTAGTTGTACATCTGACTGTACACTCATGATACACACATACATACATGTACATATATAAAGAGACTTGTTGGTTAAGGCTATGGCCTCTTCGTTAAGACGTTGAAAAATGAGGGCTGAAAAAGGTCGTTGCTCAGATATGGTAGGCTAACTGCATCTGAGCAACGACTATTTTCCATCCTTCGCTTTTCCACGTGTCATGAAGGAAAGGTACTAACCCCGAAATATAGAAATGAAAGTGAAACTACGACTTTGTTTCCTTTTCTTTGCTCTTTGTAGTTTACTTCATATCTTCTCGCATTGTTCCGGCCTTACTCAAGACACTTTAATCTAATACCACACAATACCTTTTCAAAATTACCCCATTACACACACATACACACACAGACACAGACACACAGACACACACACACACACACACACACACACATCTATATACATAAATGTGTAATGGTCTGTGTGTGTGTGTGTGTTTAGGCTTACTGTAACTCATCCCACACCGTCTAATCGATTTTAATGATTTTTGGCACAAAGGTAGATCACATGCCCTGAAGTTCAAATAAGGCCGGAATTTTTCGAAAACTCGATAATGCTCAGTTGGCATCGATTCTTTTGAGCTCAATCGGGCGTTTGAATGGAAATTCCCATAACGATATTATTTTTCCTGCAGCTTTTGCATTTTTCGTCCGATTTTGATAAAAATCTATGAGTGAGCGAAGCTCATGGCAGTGAGTTGATATCAGTATATGGCGTTGACAAAAAAACCGATAATTGCGCCTGAGCAGTGGTTTTATAAAATCAATAGGCTTGAAAAGGGCACAAATGCAAATAAGCATTTCCTTAGAGACATTCTTATCGATTTTGTAGAAATTTTACACGTGATTACAGTTCATCTTCATTAGTTGATGCCAGCATGAAGAGTTAACAAAAAATCGATAACTGCGTGTGAACGGGGGATTTTAAGAAATCAATAGGCTTTTTGTACGCAGATACCCATAGAATTAATATTTTATGCTGTAACTTTTTACAGAATTCATCCGATTTTGATGAAATTTGACAATTAGGTAATGTTTATTGTCGGAGTCATGGAGTAGAATTAAAATGAAACTGGTGAAAGGCAGAAATCGTCAAAATTCACTTACAATAAAATAATGAACTGATTTTGAAGAAAATTGACTCATGAGTAAAATTAAGCACTTCGACATATGAAACGTCGATTATTCACATAATGTATTGGGATTTAAAAGTCAATGTGATATTTTCATGTATATGGTAACATGGTTTCTAATTTATGATATAACTTTAACATTTTTCTTCGGATTTTGCTGAGATTGGACACGCTGATCAGTTTTGTGCAGAGGGTGGCATGAAGGGAACAGAAATAAACAAACATCATTCTCAACGGGTCGAGGTGCACCCAAAAATTTGACTGCGATTTCAGACGGTCCAGTATGCAGGAGCATGTCGAAAGCGTTAACCGGGTAAAATCACTGCCGAACCAGATATAAAATCTTAATGGGTAATAGTTGGCATGGGAAGCATAGAAGATTTCAATATAAGATCAGAGATGGGCTTAACTTCAACACAGAAAGCACGAGCAACGCCGGGTCCAACAGCTAGTATATATATATATATATATATATATATATATATATATATATATATATATATATATATATATATATATATATATATATGTATGTATGTATGTATGTGTGTGTGTGTGTGTGTGTGGTGTTGTAAAAATCTCAATATGAGATGAAAGTAGTTACTAGCAAGTAAAGTTAATCGCCACATCAATATGGCTATTCAATGTTACTAATGTTTTAACCTCAAGCAGATCTTCCGCCAGTTGGTTATAGGCGCAGCCTACACCCTGTATATATTACAAGCAGGGGACTGAACTCCTGCCACCCTCCAGCAGACAACGGGATCGCGAGACCGACTCGGCTTCGAGCTTGTTTTGCTTCTCCTCAGTCACGAATACCCGGTTGCTAAACCGAAGAAGCCTTATCTCCAAAGAACCCTTTATCTGCCATCGAAAGGGCTTGAACTCAGTGGTCAGGGAACAGCTGGAAGGATCCGTATATTACTTGGGAATAATTTCATGACTCATAAAGAATTTTCTTACTGAGACACACTTATGCAAACACACTCGCACACACACACACACATACACACACACACACATACACACACACGCACACATTCATATACACACACGCACATATGTTCATATTTGTGCATACGAACATGCACACATAAATACACGCACACACGTATATATGCACATGCACACATGTACACATCCGTGCAGTTACACACCACCTACATGCACACACGTAAACATACGCCCAAACAAGCACACATATGTAAATGTATGTATGAGTAGGTTTAAAGTCATGCGTGCATTAAATACACACGCGCACTCATATGCACATACAAGTAACTTGTCATATAAATTTCTAGAGATGTGATAACAACATATTTATTCCATCATCATCGTCGTCCTCGTCACCACCACCACCACCACCACCATCATTAGCAGCAAGTGCAGCAGCAGCAGCAGCAGTAGCAGCAGTAGTCACCAGGACTGATATCACCAAAGCAAGCTAGCAGCTCATGATAATCAGGATATCAGTTCAGGAATATCATATGATATTCATACATACATACATACATACATACGTACGTACGTACATACATACATATATGTATATATATATATATATATATATATGTATATATGTATGTATATATATATATATATATATATATATATATATATATATATATATATATATATATATATATATATATATATATATATACATATATATATATATATATATGTATATATATAAATATATATACATATATATATACATACACACACACGCACACACACACATATATATACACACACACACACACACACACACACACACACACACACACACACACACACACACAAGCAAAAACACAAATGCACGCACACACAAACACGCAAATGCTCACCACATCCATACACATGTAACATATGCACGTATGTATATTATCAGATAATTAAATCCGTTCTGAGACCTTAACGCAAAACCACAACTCGTATAACGACTTCATGTTATCGCATGAGATATAACACGCTGTATAGCACTACACTGTGGCGGTAATAAACCGTATTAAACCTGTGATTGGTCTATCTATCTATCTATCTATCTATCTATCTATCTATCTATCTATCTATCTATCTATCTATATGTCTGTCTTCCTGTCTGTCTGTCTTTCTATGTATCTATGTGTCTGTCTGTCTGCCTAAATCTCTCTCTCTCTCTCTCTCTCTCTCTCTCTCTCTATCGATCGATCGACCTTCACGCACACACACACACACACATACACACACAAACACACACACACATACACACACAAACACACACACATACACACACACAAACACACACACACATACACACACATACACACACAAACACACACACACATACACACACAAACACACACACACACATACACACACAAACACACACACATACACACACAAACACACACACACATATACACACACAAACACACACACACATATACACACCCACATTTCCCCCTGTCTCTCGCTCACTTTATATGTATCATTTTACTTGTTTCAGTCATTGAATTGCGGCCATGCTGGGGCACCGCATTGAAGTATTTCGTCCAACACTTCTACTCAGTACTAATTTGTTTAGATCTGGTACTCGTTCTAGTCGCTTCTTTGGCTCAACTGCTGAATCACAGAGACGTAAACAAGCCAACACCGATTGGAAAGTGATGTGGAAAAAAACCCAAAACAACGCACGAATACTCGCACACATACATAAATACATACACAAACACGTACACGTACCTACACATACTCACATGGTGTTCTACACAGTTTTTCTATCAAATTCACTCACAAGGCTTTGGTCGAGCCAAGGGTATAGGAGAAGATATTTGCCCAAGGAGCCTTGCAGTAGGACTGAACCCGAAACCGCATGGTTGCAAAGCGACCATTTTAACCACACAAAACCATGCCTATGGTATTAAGAGTATACATACATACAAAATATGTATATACGTATTAAATACATTCCAGAAGTTTATCATTTAAATATATATGAGTATGTCTAGATATGCAACTATATGCGTGAGAAGGTGGAGGCGCAATGGCCCAGTGGTTAGGGCAGCGGACTCGCAGTCATAGGATCGCGGTTTTGATTCCCAGACCGGGCGTTGTGAATGTTTATTGAGCGAAAACACCCAAAAGCTCCACGAGGCTCCGGCAGGGGATGGTAGCGAACCCGGCTGTATTCTTTCACCACAATTTTCTCTCACTCTTACTTCCTGTTTCTGTTGTGCCTGTAATTCAAAGGGTCAGCCTTGTCACACTCTCTGTAACGCTGAATATCCCCGAGAACTACGTTAAGGGTACACGTGTCTGTGGAGTGCTCAGCCACTTGCACGTTAATTTCACGAGCAGGCTGTTCCGTTGATCGGATCAACTGGAACCCTCCACCACATACATACATACATACATACTTGGCCTGTTGTAGATGTTGAAATTCCAATGAAGGAGCCTTGGATCTACATTACAAACGGACTTTTTCTCTATTGGCAAGAAATCTTAAAATAAAACTGAACAATGACACACACATACATACATACATACATACTTTTTATTTTATTTTATTTATTTATGTACCCGAAGAGACCCAGAACGGGTCGAAACATGTGTCGTACTAAATAAAATCGTTTCTTCGATCTATTTTACTAATACTGTTACCTCAACCGCCACTACGAAGTTCCTGCAATCTACGGATAACAACAGGTAATCGAAACTGTGCCGGTGCTTTACTCATCATCCCCTTATACATTTTGTATAATTTCTCCATTATATATATGTATATATTTATCTATACCACAGGCGCAGGCGTAGCTGTGTGGTAAGAAGTTTGGTTCCCAACCGCATGGTTCCGAGTTTAGTCCTACTGCATGGCATCTTACGCAAGTACCTACTTCTATATCTTCGGGGTAACCAAAGCCTTGTGAGTGGAGTTAGTAGACGGAAGCTGAAAGAAATCCGTCGTATATGTGTGTGTGTGTGTGTGTGTGTGTGTGTGTGTGTGTGTATGTGTGTATGTATGTGTGTGTGTGTGTTTGTGAGTGTTTGTTCCCCAGCACTGCTTGACAACCGGCGTTGGTATGTTTACGTTCCCGCGACTTAGTGATTCGGCAAAACACAGCGATAGAACAAGTACAAGGCTTTACAAAATAACGATGGTGATATAATAATAATAATAATAATAATAATAATAATAATAATAATAATAATAATAATAATGATGATAATAATAATAATAATAATAATAATAATAACAACAACAACAACAACAACCACAACAATAATAATAATAATAAGTGTTATCATGTACATTGTTTTGTCTTGGTATAAAAAGATGGGCTACAGCAAATATTCTGCTCAATACCACAGATTTGCTTGTCAGTTGCTTGACCTTAACCAGTTGAGCATGTCCCTTGGTGGTTGACGATATGTCCATCTCTGATCATGAAGTAGTGGGAGAGCATCATAGCCATGTGTTGATAGGAATTCTTTGGGGTTTGAATAATTAACTTCTGGAAACATGGCTGTTTTGTTCATCATCCTTAAACAAAATTTATTGGGGCCTTTTGAGCGGGATAGGCTACTCAACCCGAAGAAAATTTTAACTAGACCCCACGTACAAGGTCATGCGTTGCTTATCTTGATACAAGGTGACCATGTAGCGCACACATGGTTGTGATGCATGTGCCTGGTGTACCCTTATCAGACGGGTAGTCATGATGGGTATAGTGGGCTTCGTATATTTTTACCCCAGTGTCACTTTGATGGCATGCGCTGCTCTCTCAAAAGTAATAATAATAATAATAATAATAATAATAATAAGTACTAAAATTCTTCAAGGTAGCGCTCTAGCATGGCCGCACTCTAACAACTGAAACAAGTACATGGTAAAAGATAGAAATTAAAAGATATACATATATATATATACACACACATATATATAAATTTTGAGTACCTCTTCCGAAACATGGATAACACAATTGGCAAACGATTTCTGGTGCAGAAGAAAGTTAGATTGCTTCAACGTGCTGCTATTCCTGTTAATGACGTGAAGAAATAAACACATCGTAATTGTGGCCGGGAATATTTCTTCGAGCATTAGCGAGAGCTCTCAATAAAAGAGAAAATATCAAATTTCGAGCGATAATAAATAATACAGCTAAGAGGAAGAGTCGCTCGGAGTTATAGTCAGCTAAATATACATACATACATACAAACACACACACACACATACATACATACATACATACATACATACATACGGAGTTATAGTCAGCTAAATATACATACATACATACATGCATACATGCATATATGCATACATACATGCACACACACACACACACACACACACACGCACATTGAGTAATTCCAGAAATAATGCGATTTTTTAATACTTCTTTTATGTTTCAAAATTAGGATAAACAAAGTTCTTTTTTAATCTAAAATATACTCTCCTTCACTTCCTACAATGCTCTTCCATCTATCTGGTAGACATGCAAAGCTCCTCTTCCAAAATTCACTTGTCCGTGATGAAAAATATTCCCCCAGTACTGTTCTGATCTCGTCTACTGAATTCATATTTTTCCGTTCAAATAATTTTGAAGACTGCGGAATAAATGATAATCAGATGGGACAATGTCCAGCGAATATGGTGGGTGGGCATCGTTTCCCATTCAAACTGCTCCAGCCTTGAATGTCATCCTCACTGTATGTGGTCGAGCATTATCCTGATGGAAAAACACCTTTCGTCTTCAAACCAAAGATGGTCGTTTTCCTTCTAGCGCTGACTTAAGCCACTCAAACTGCTCCGAAATAGATCTCCTTTGTTATCGATTGGTTTGGGTTTAAAAACTCAAAGTAGACTAAACCATTCATATCCCAGCAAACAGATAACAATGCCTTACGTGAGTGAAGACCTTCTTTAGCCTGGGGTGCCAATGTTTCTCCTTTGCCTACCCACTGTCTTCGGCGCTTGACATTTTTATAGAGAACTAATTTCACGTCACCAGTCACTATTCGGTCCAAGAATTTAAAAAAAAAGGTTCATTCTTGAGATGTGACAGCAAAGAGCACACATTTATTCTCTGCGCGCGATTAGCCTGGAAAAGTTTGTGAGGAACTAATTGACCTAATTTGCTGACTTTTCCGATGGTACGCAGGTGTCGATGACTGGTTGAATGACCAAATCCAAGTTTCTCTGCTAGTTCGTCAATATTCACAATGGAATTCTGTTCCACCAGGGTTTGTAGAAAGTCCTCGTCGAGCTTTACAGATCTTCCAGCATGAGGCTCACCTTCTAGGCTGTAGTTTCCGGCTCGGAATTTCTGGAACCACCGTTGACACTAGCTTACGCTTATTGTCCGATTCCCATATACTGCATTAATATTCCACGCACTTTCCGTTGCGTTGTTGCCTTTATTGAA
>NC_142951.1:22689580-22717080 GCF_046866305.1 Octopus bimaculoides | reverse complement strand
CCTGCCTGCCTGTCTAGTCACCAGGTCTATTAGTCCTATCCGGCAATACAGTATATGTTCGTTTGGCTTTATTAAAATAAAATGTATTTTATTTAAATGTTAACAGTATTTTACCAAGATACGTAACACAAGTGTTACATATATATTTCTGGTGTTGCAAGTAGATTCGTCAATACACGCACACTCATGCACATGCATTTAAACACGCGCCTGCACAAACAAACGAATATATATATATATATATATATATATATATGTATGTACGTATGTACGTACATAAGTGTGAGTTATATATATGTACATAGCTTTCAAGAAAATTTTCTTTTATTTCATCTAAATGTGTGTGTTTCCACTTATATATGTACTTATATACATGTGTATTTACACACGCGCAAATACACCTATATATATATATATATATATATATATATATATATATATATATATATATATATATATATATATATATATATATATATATATATATATATACATAAATATATTTGTCAACCTATACATATATATATATGTGTGTGTGTGTGCATATATATATATATATATATATATATATATATATATATACTCATCTCCCACGCACACATGGGTGTTGATGTATGTGTATATACATTTGGATCAAATAATAGATAGAAATTTCATTGAAGACGATTTCCTATTGGAATACGTAATAAAAACTGCTTTTAGCAGTTCTCTGTCAATCTGCTCTAACCTAGCTATCATGTATCTAGATTTTATGCCCACCATTGAGTATTGGCTGCTTATTTATTATTTTATTCGCACCATGTTTCCCATTTCCTGTCAACTAACGAAAATGGCTGCTCCTATTTCATTTTCGTATCTTTTTACAAATTCTTCAATTTGTCGTTCATTGACAAAGAAGATTTTTCGTTAACTATTTTAAATCTCTCTCCACGTCCAGCTCTCGTATTCCATGTGAGGATTCTAATTGGTTTCCTATAATAAATACAAAGCATTTCGCTCAAGGCACGTTACTTTGGAAGCAGCCGACACACGACAACCTATCTATCGTCTGCTATTTGCTGAAATCTTCAAGTTACTTTTGTCTTCTTGATTTTCATGTTTTTTTTTTTGTTGTTCCGCATTTTCTGTGTATATTTTTACTTTAGCTTACGACTTAAAACAGCTAAAAGCTTCTTTTTCCTTCTATTTTTATATTCTCTTCAATTTAAAAGTTTTTATTTTCTTCATCTTCTATTCTAAACTCCTGGTGTATCGTTTTCCTTGAATCGGCAACTTAACCCGATTCAGTTCCTAAGATGCCTCTTATCGTTGGGTGTTAAGTTCCTGCTATTCATCACAAGATTTGGTTGCAGCTAAATGAAATAAGTGATATATATATATATATATGTATATATATATATATATATATATATATATATATATATATATATATATATATGTATGTATGTGTGTGTGTGTGTGTGTGTGTGTGTGTGTGTGTGTGTGTGTGTGTGTGTGTGTGTAAAGCTACCTATAACTCACACATCTATTTATTCTATTTATATATATGTTTGTGCGTGTCTATTTCTCTTTACTACATGTATAGTGTATGCATGTATATATATATATATATATATATATATGTATGTATATAAAACTCAGTACACTCACTGACAGACACATCCTAACTCGATGTTAATATACCGAGTGTCTAGTAACACAATAATCGGTTCAACAATCCAGTAGGAATTATTATCATGGACCGGAAATCAATGACAATTCACCGTTACTGATTGAATCCTACCCAAAATGCATCACCTTCGATTGCTTTTCTTCTTTTCCCTCTTTTCTCTCCTTCCTTCCTTCCTTCCTTCCTTTCTTTCTTTCTTTCTTTCTTTCTTTCTTTCTTTCTTTCTTTCTTTCCTACTTCCTGTATATTCTTTCTCCTCGCCCTCTTTATAACACTCCGCATACAATAACATTATCAGAGCAACTTCCTTCTGGAAATCATAAAACATTAACTTTTTCAATGGTTTGTCGACATTACAGCGAGATAAAGCAACTCTCAATCTGATAAGACAATACTGTCAATTATTATTATTATTATTATTATTATTATTATTATTATTATTATTATTATTATCATTCTTCTTCTTCTTCTTCTTCTTCTTCTTCTTCTTCTTCTTCTTCTTCTTCTTCTTATTATTATTATTATTATTATTATTATTATTATTATTATTATTATTATTATTATTATTATTATCATTATTATTATTATTATTATTATTATTATTATTATTATTATTATTATTATTATCATTATCATCGTTATTATTTTCATTATCATCTTTTAATTCCGTTTCCATTTCTTGCAGAGTGTCTTCTTGACACTAGGGCAGCGAAACGCACTGTATACATTGGTAAGCCATTAAAATAAACACACCAAATTGTCCATTTACAAAGTCATGTGACAGAGAAAAAGGGAAAGAAAGACAGAGAGAAAAAATACAAAAGTAAACAAACAAAATAACGGGGGAAAAGGGAAAGAAAATTCACAGCGACAATTTTCTTCTCAGTATGTGTGACGTACCAGTTAAGACAATCTTTTGCACTTCCTGCATGGATGGTAAGCCAGGGACCATTCTTAAATAATTTTCAGTTCCTTTTTTGATAATTTCAAGTGCTCCTACAATCACTGGTTTTGTAATCCTCTTGAGATGCCACATCTTTTCGATTTCGATCAGCAAATCTTTATATCTTCTGAGCTTCTCAAATTCTTTTGCCGAGATATTATGGTCACAGGGTATGCTCATATCAATCAATAAACAGACTTTATTACTTTTGTCTTTCACAACAATATCTGGTTTGTTTGCTTTGATGGTCCGGTCTGTATGTACTGGAAAGTCCCATACAACCGTTACATTTTCTCTCTCAGTTACAGCCTCAGGGTGGTGTTTGTACCATTTGTCAGCAGTTTTGATTTTATATTGCCGACACAGCCAGTGTAGATATTGGCCAACTCTGTCATGACTTGATTTGTACTCTACAGGTGCTTAAGCCTTACATCCAGAGATTAAGTGGTCGACTGTTTCTATGCCATCGTTGTAGTATCAACACTTTGGGTTTACCCCATTTTTCATGACATTGTCCGGGTCAATAAACTCTGATCTTGGGCAGTCAAGATAAAGCATTCATCCTTTGCTTTTAGCCATGAGCTCCGTAGCCACTGACGTGTTTGATTCTGGTCTACATCAGCTTGTTTGCTACGGGCCACATATTTATCATGCAAAAATTTTTGTTCCCACCGATCAGCCAATTATTCAAACGCATTTTGCTTTGCTATTGATTTAACCTTCTTTGCAACTACAGTTGCTGTACTTCCATCATGCTGTTCAACCTGGGTATTATGTATAAGCTCACTTGAAAATATTTTGCTCTCTTTCATAACAGAATGTATCTTCTTACGCCTTTCATGGTTTTCAACCAGCTTTAGCATCCAGTCGTTAGATGTTTCAAGATATTTGGCCAGTCCGGTTGTGGTGGTTTTGTAAGCGATTTCAAATTGGATCAGCCTCGACCTCCTTGAGCTCTGGATAAGTAAAGACGATCTGCGTCTGCCTTTGGGTGGTGCATCTTACTGCAACTCAGCGGCTTACGGATTTCCCTGTCAATCTTCCTTATTTCGTTCATAACATATTGAAACGGTAAATAACAACCGGAACTGCTGAGGAACTTATAGCTAACACCTTGTAACGTGCATTTAACTCGGATTTTAAGACTGCTCGAACTCTCCTGTAACACTCCTTCCTGATCTTCTCTTTCATAGCAGCATGCTGAATTCCAGGGCCCTAATTTATTCCAAAGTATTTGTAAGTTTGTTCCTGCTCAAGTTCTTTTATGACTGTGTCAACATCCAACACCACTGAATATGAGGTCTTCAGTTTCCCTTTCTGGAAAGTGGCATTGGCACATTTATCAAGACCAAATTCCATCTCGATGTCATCACTAAATGCTTTCACAGTACATAGTTTGCTGTGATGCTCTTATGGTTACTGTATTGAAAGTGCTTTGCGTAGGATTATTATTATTATTATTATTATTATTATTATTATTATTATTATTATTATTATTACTACTACTACTACTACTACTACTACTACTACACCAAACGTCAATAAGAGAGACTGCGAGAGTGGTAAACGACAGAGCGCTAGATAAGAAAACAACAACAAAAGAAAAACAAACGACAGCTGTATTTTTGTTGAAAAAAAAAAAAAAAAAAAAAGACAGCAAGGCCAATTTTTTTCCAGAAAGATCTCTTAGATCTTCGTTTTCGACAAGATTGTTCGAAATAAAAACAGTAAATTCGAAAATGTAAACAATGGGAGCCCTTTCATGGGCGAAGAGACGAACGATGCGAGCATAACAAGTAACAATGACACCAGCAACCACAGTAACAACAACAGCAAGAACAACAACATCAGCAGCACCATCAGCAACTACAACAGCAACAATAGTAAAGGTGACAACAGCAGCAGCAACAACAACAACAACAACAACAACGGGAGCAACAAGAACAACGATAAAAACAACGAAGAAACTGAGAAACAAGCCGGTGTAATGGCTTGGAATAGCTCTAAACTTTCCTTCGCTGGAGTAACCAAGTCATCTCTTCAGAGAATACAATTCTCTGAAGAGGAACTTAATAATGCCAGACAGGCAGCTAGTGGAGAGAGACGGGATAGCTGTAAAGCTAAATGGTCCCCTTGAGACTATCCAGGATACGAAACGCTGGACAGTGACGTATTGTACACTCGGGTGTACAATATCAAGGAGGGTAGAATGAGCCTCAGAGGCTCAAATACAATAAGCTTTAGGTTCTGTCAGGAATCTAAAGGAATATACACAGAAAACAAGGGGCTATGGAATGATGGAGGTTATATTCCGCAGAGGTGGAAGCAAAATCTCAGCCCCTGAATCCCCTCAAAAGCGAGGGGCTGTTGTTGGTTCCTTTCTACTGCGGCTAGAGACTGGCCAAAATCCTCATTCAACAGGTGCCGCTAGAAATAACCATTCTTTGGCTAATTGCTGCAGTAATGATAGGCATCGAGGAAAACTTGAAAAGCCTCGAAGCCCATCAGACCATAAAGGAGAACTAGTCAGGGATGACGATAGAATTCCTCATCCAAACGACCCAGAAGAATGTGGATTTCATCCCGGGCCAGATCTTTCTTCCTGGAGGTAGCATTATTCCAGTCAGGGTGGATGGACGGAAAGCAAAGCTTTTCGACTAACCATTTAAAAGCCTTCTGTCCTAGATTGACAGAAAAAGAGAGACGGGCACCTCTCCTCCCGACACCAACAACGGTCACCAGAACTCGAGCGACGACAGCAGCAGCACCATCACCATCAGCAGATTCAGCTGTGGCAACACCAGCACCAACACCAACACCGACAACCATATCGATACCGAGTTTCCTCAAACACTTCTCAGCGCCCGAAGATTTTCCACTTCCCGATGCGGAGCGGGTGGACATCGTAGGTGGAGAGTCGGACTGCGATGAGGAGTGGAAGTCGAAAAAAAAAAACCCAGAAAAGAAACAGAAAGAAAAACAAACATATGGCCAAACAACAACAATCCTCATCCACACAAGAAGTCGGATGAAAAGAAAATCAAACCAACAAAAACAAATACACCCGAAACAAACACAGCATCGACACCACCATCTCTAACACCTGAAACACAAGCTGTCCCACAACCACAACCACAACCAGAACAATCATAACCACAACCACCACCACCACCACCACCGCTGCAACAACAACAACAAACACAAATTAAAGAGACTAGCATTACAACCTACATTGCAATAAGCACAAAAGACAATGAATTAATGAAGTACATAATAACACATACACACACACACACACGCACGCACACATTACACCAGAAGATTTTGTCACGCCTGCAATCGCCCTACCTGCACACATACAAATCATTCAAACAATACAAAACACATACACACACTTAAAAACTCAATTCTCACAGGAAATCGGAGATTTTCGAGGGAATATCACCAAGAGAATTCTTGGTGATTTACTGCTGGAAACACCCCCAAGCCAACAGGAAGGACGGGCAATCCGCCCCTCCAAACAAAACCAAGTAAGTTTTCCTTTTCTTTTCTCTTTCCGATAACATGGTCGTGTACAGAATAGGTAGCGTGAATGTACGTGGTCTGGGGTCGCCTTGGAAACGGAGTCACTTGTTCAACGACCTCAGGACACTGAATGTCGACGTGGTGGCCATTAGTAAAATCAGAATTTCTGACTCACGGGACTTCCAACCCATTTTCGGGGACTATGAGGTGTACGCATCTCCAAGTCATCCAGGAGCGGATGACTTAATTAGAGGCAGAAGCGACATAACATAAATAATTGAAAGAAGGGGTAAAAAAAAACTGTAAAAAAGGAGCAGAAATTGTATAATAGAAATGATTGAGAGTGGGACTGTATAAGAACGGTAACCAAGGAGTGTAACACTGTGTAACATGATCTTTGCTCTTTGTTTAACAGCTGTTATTTCCTATTTGCTTATAGAAAGTATGTAAAATGGTTAATATTTCCTTCAAACTTTGTTTTTGTTGCAATATTTACCTCAAACCCCAAAGAATCCCTCTCAACATAGGCTATGATGCTCCCCCACTACTGTTCATCATCAGCGATACACATAGTGTCAGCCACTAACAATCATGCTCAAGTGGTTAAAGACAAGCAACTGACAAGCAAATCTGCTGTATTGAGTAGAATATTTGCTATAACGATATTTCTGCTTCGGCAACTCAGTGCTGAATCTGTCTGAAATGTAATGGAAAATAATTCAGGGATCTATTTCAAAACGGGGGTACCAGTATTTTCTTAACGAAACACTAACGAAACACTTTGAAACTTGGGACACTGGTAGAATGTGTCATATAAAACATCTTTTACTCTTAGTCTTCTTAACAAAAGAACGTACATCGCAAGTTATTCCATGTTAAAGTTGTCGTATTTCTGTAATTTCAACCAATCACTGACATCTATTCAGCTCAATAGAGTTACTGCTGGACGGTCATAAAAATGTTATTCCCTGTGACATATTTCATCCGGTTTAATCGTAATTTATACGCATATATTGTTTATATAATAAATTACGCTGTGCGTATCTATGTGTGTAACAATTTTAGAGTTCGGATTCTCGAGTTAGGGTTAGTTTTAGGGTTAGGGTTAGGGTTAGGGTTAGGGTTAACAGTCTAGTTAGGGTTAGGGTTAGGGTTAGGGGATTAATACGATATACACCGTTACAGCGCTAACTGTTTTCAACTGAATAGACGTCAGTGATTAGTAGAAATTATCGAAATAAGACAATTTTTTACATGAAATAAATTCGAATACAAATTTTTTTTTCTGTTCTATAACACAAAATAGATAAGTATACGAAGTTTGAAAGTCTTTCGGTACCAAAAACACTACATAAAACATAAATGAAAACTGGTGCCCCCGTTTTGAAATAGATCCTAAGTCAGTTTCAAAACATTGATGTCCAGGTTACAAAAGCAAAGTTTGAAGGGAATAGTAGTCATTTCCTTTGATTTCTAGATAGAAGCAAATAAGAAATAAAACTTACTGACCAAGGACGAAAAAATAAATAAATATAAATAAAAATAAAAACTTTGTTACACAATATAATCGGTAGAGCAGAAATAGAACATAAATAATTAAGAATGTAACAGCAAAAATATTTAAGAAATATGTAGAGGCAAAGGAATTCGATATTAAAGGAGTGGTTTAGACGCGGGGCTACACTAGATATTTCCCTTATATTTTCAATTATTGAGGGAAATATAAGGGTAATGCGTAGGGTTCGGTGTCAACTAGAGGTAGAAATAACAGAAAGAAGGGAGAAATAAACTAGGGTTATCAGTAAAAGGGAAGTTGAATGCCTAGGGTCATACATAAGAGCAATGGAACGAGGCATAAGGAGGGTCACATAAGTTGGAGGAGAATAAATAGAAGGGAAAAGATAATAAAAAGGGGTCAGAAATAAGTATGGGTGGGTGAGGAAATAGAGAGGGGATGGGGATTAAGTAGGGCTATAAATAGTTAGAAAGAAGACTAGAGACAGATGTAAGTAGAGGGGAGGAGAGAATGGGTTGAGTCAGAATGTAGTCAGGTAAGTATTTATAAAACTGTAACATTAAAACATTCAGGTTTAATGGCGAATAAATTTGACTTGATTGAGCAATAAAATATAGAAAATTCACTTTTATTTTCAAATAAATCTGGCATCTATTGAACAGTAAAATTACTCTTGTAGTGTGTATATATGTGTGTATTTGTATATGTTTGTGTATGTGCGTGTGTTTGTGTACGTGCATTTATGTATATGTGTATGTATGCATGTATTTATGTATGTATGTATGTATGTATGTATGTATGTATGTATGTATGTATGTATGTATGCATACATATGAACACATATAGACACAGATATATGTATATACACATGTCTCTCTTCCTCTCTCTATGTCTCACTGTACATATACATACATGCACACACACGTACATACATACATATATATATATATATATATATATATATATATATATATATATATATATATATATATATATATATATACATACATATGTATACTCAGACACACGCACATACACACGCATTTATATATGTGATAGAGCGAGGGTATAGTGCGTATGTGCGTGTGCATGCGTGGATTTATATATATAATCTTTGTGAAAAAAGAAAACAAAAGTGAAATTAATTTTGCAGACAGGAAAACAACCAGAAAATACAACATAAAAGCAAAATCACAATATAACAAACGATATAACACAGAAGCTAACACAATATCATGTGAGTATAACGGTATCCAAACTAATTTAGAGACGTTAATATATTTGCAACGATAACCACAGAACAGATTATAGCAATATACAATATTATAGAGTAATATTTAGTAACATGGCTTAATAGAAAGAAATAAAACCAAGTTTCATAAATATCATGTGTTAAGGTTATCTCTACAGATATTCTATAGAAATTATAGCCGGCACTGATATTTGTTACAACGTTTCATATCTGAGACATCAGATGTAAACAAACAACGAGATCGAAGACGAAAAAGAGGTTTAATGGGCGTATATGCCATATTTCATGAGTTTTGCTCCTGCATCAACACCCATCTAACTCCTTAATCCTCCTCGAACTCATTGCTTGAATAGCCACTATATACAGCGGTGTAACGTTATTGAATATACTGATTTTACATACCAGACATTCCTAGAAGCTGGTACGTAAATATTAATGGTTTGTAGGTATGCAGCATTTCGTTATGCAACCATAAGATACTATAAAGTATATTAAACGTTTTTATTAGTCAATACTGTGTTCTACTGTGTTAGCAGTGCATTTTACATCACTTGCTAAGGTTATCTCTACAGATATGCTGTAGAAATTATAGCAGCACTGATTTTTGTTACAACGTTTCATATACGAGACATCAGATGTAAACAAACAATGAGATTGAAGATGGAAAAAAAGAGTAACGGACCTTTATGCCATATTTCGGGAGTTTTTGTTCCTTCATCAGCACCAATCTAACCCCCTAATCACCTACAAACTCATTGTTTAAATAGCCACTAAATACAGAAGTGTTTAGTTATTGGATATACCAATTTTGCATATCAAACACACTCCTGGAAGCTGGTACATAAATATTAATGACTTGTAGGGATGTGGTATTCCGTTATACAATAAAGTATATTTATAAAAACGTTTAATACACTTCATGGTATATCATGGTTGCATAACGAAATACCGCTTTCCTAGAAGTCATTAATTTTCATGAATATATTTTTCCTCTCGTTGTACAAAAATGAAGCCCATGGTTAAACTGAAGAGATTTTAGCAGTCATGTTGCAAGACTGAGCCGACCAATCAGTTGGCTTAGAGTTTCCTAACGTGATATGATCGTAAGCAATAGACAGTCTATATTTTAGCGCTTTAATTATAATAAACCACAAAAATAAACATTACTTTTTCAATAAATTTTACATTTTACAATATTATTTCATTTTTATCACATTTTCAAAGCTAACTGCTTATTAGTTTATATCCTTTTTACATCTAATTTCTTCAAATTGAATATTCTCCTTACTAGACAATTATCATTTGTAGTAAAAGAATAAATTATCAAGGGATAATTTATTCTCACATACTACGAAATGCTTACATTCTCTCGATTTCCTGTAATTCAGACATGGTCTCAGGATACAAAATGGGAAAGTTGAAGTAAGCAAGTCCTACCATTAGCTTCAACAAAGTGAGAACTAATCGATTATTCAACCGCGATCTCGCTCCACGACAGCAGCTAAAATCTGTGCGGTTTAAACAAGAGATCTTAATTTCATAGCGGCGTAAAAATATGCTCGTTAAACGCACGATCTTAACTTTGCTTACAATTCTAATCGCATATATCTTGCGTCCATGCTCTAATTAATTCATTCACAAAGCTAACTTTGTATTATTTTGTATAAACAAAGTCGAACGTGGTTTTATCACGCTTACATTATTTCTATGTAGCGCTCACTACTGTTTATCAACAACTTGAGCTGAGTAGGCGAGTCCTTACGATGGCTTTAATAAAATTTGAAATTAATTAGATCGATTGGTGAATTCAATCTCACTTCGATTGCTGAAAAACTCTGAGGTTTAACTACAGGGGTCTGTTTTTCATAGCAAGGTTACAAACATATTTATTAATTATGATCAATGTACGGCCACCTACTTTCTTCACTGATAAGAGCACTTGGGCTGTGCAAAACATTTATGGTCGTTAGGAAAGAGAAAAAACTGGCGTTTTCTGCATCAATACAAGGTGTGCAATAAACGTCCGGGATATGTAAATTCATGCAAATGACATCCGACTTTAATGCTTCATTTTTATGAAAGAGAGAGAGAGAGAGAGAGAGAGAGAGAGAGAGAGAGAGAGAAAAGAAGAAATAAAGAAAGAGAGAGAGAGAGAAAGAGCTCGTCGCAAAGAGGGTTCATGTATGCTATATGTACTCTACTTCAAATCATATGGCTTTAATTTTTCAAATTGTATGCACTAGCTGAAGTACCAGGAGTTACGCCCAGTATATATTCATATAGACATCCATACATACGTACGTATATGCAAACAGACAGACACACACACATACATACATAAGTACACACACACACACTCACCTCCTCCCCACACACACTAGAGGGAGTTAAACAACATTGTAAAATATTCTGAAGTGTAAAAGATTCAATACAAAGTGTAGTAGGTTATAAAATTAATTTCTAAGTTGGGATTTTATAATGTAGAAAGGGATTCATAGACTATAACCATCCATATAGTCAACACAGACGAATAATGCTTCTGAATCTGTGCAATACAGCGCACTTGCGAGTCTATTTGTAGCCTTAAACATGTTTCTCTCTTTTCTTTTTTATCTCACCACCGAAACGTCAGTTTCATGCCAAATGTTTTCCAGGAGGACACGTACAAAAATATTCAATTGAAATTAGGGTCAATGAATAGTATAACATGCACGCGCGCGCGCACACACACACAAACCCTATACACACACGCACACATACACATGCACATAAAGTGGCACTCCGTCGGTTTCAACGACGAGGGTTCCAGTTGATCTGATCCACCACGAACCAGCCTGCTCGTGAAATTAACGTGCAAGTGACTGAGCACTCCATAGACACGCGTACCTTTACCATGGTTCTGAGGTAGATTCAACGTGACACAGAATGACAAGCTTGGCTCTTTGGAATTACAGATGCAAATCATTATTGCCAGCAGATTGGACTGGTGCAACTAGAGATAAAGTGTCTTGCTCAAGGACTCAGTCCGCTGCCAGGAACCGTACACACAACCTTACGATCGTGATCGAATACCGAACCATTAAACCATTCGCCTTCACACACACACACACACGCACACACGCTCACACACGCTCTCACATACACACACACACGCACACACACATACACACATATATACACATTCACACAAACAGGCGTTAATGCAAACACGTTTACGCACACACGATTACAAACGCGAACTCAGAAACACACATGCTTATATACACAGACACCCACACACGCACAATCATACAAACAGACACACACTCACATATACCCACAAATACAATGACAATAAGAAGCAATTCTTTTATTCTTGTATATGTTTCAGCCCTAAGTCTGCGGCCATTCTGGGGCACCGCTAGTGACACAAATAAAATTTACTTGCGAGACAAATAAATTATGAAAAAAAATAAAAAAAAAATGTTGTACAAGAAATTTAATTTGATTTCTATTGAATAATTAAACAAGAAATTCTGGTAATTAATTGATGTTACCTACTGAATATCTTTTAAGCAGAACATTTTTACATTTCACACAATTATGCATAATACATGTGTGTGTATGTGAGTGTGGCTCTGTGATAAGAAGCTTGCTTCCCAACCATATGGTTCTGGGTTCAGTCCCACTGCCCGGCATCTTGGGCAAGTGTCTTCTACTAAAACTTCGGGCTGACCAAAGCCTTGTGAGTGGATTTGGTAGACGGAAACTGAAAGAAGCCTGTCGTATACATGTGTATACATATGTGTGTGTGTGTGTGTGTATGTGTGTGTGTCTCCCCACCATCGCTTGACAACCGATGTTAGTGTGTTTATGTTTCCGTAACTTAGCGGTTCGGCAAAAGAGAACGATAGAATAAGTACTAAGTTTACAAAAAAATAAGTCCTGGGGTCGATTTCTTCGATTAAAGGCGGTGCCCCATGATTGCTGCAGTCAGATGACTGAAACAAATAAAAAAATAAAAGGATATATATCCACAACAATGAGTCACTGGAAATCTAACGTCACCTGATAGAGTCAATAACATGTCCCTTCGGACGAATCGGCGAAAGCTTAAATAATAAACGATGTGGGAGTCAAAAAGGTCACGCGATAAATCGGGTTCACTGATTAGATGACCCTTAATAAAAACTGTTTTGTATCGAGACAACTGGAGTTGTCTCAATATATATATATATATATATATATATATATATATATATATATATATATATATATATATATATATATATATATATATATATATATATATATATATATATAATACAGAATGGGACAAGAATGCAAAACATCCACACAGTTAGGTGGTACAAGATAGGGACACCAAAACATCCAGATAGACGATACAGAGAAAACAAGGACAGGTCACTCGGAGTTTTCATTCCTCAGTCGAGATCCAGATTATCCTGACAGTTTCGGCTGGTTATTATATATATATATATATATATATATATATACATGCATACATACATACATACATACATACATGCATATATATATATATATATATATATATATATATATATATATATATATATAAATTAAAACGGTAAAGGTTTATCAATTTATTAATTTATTAATAAATCAACAATTAATAATTTTTACCAAGCCCTTCGGTATGTAAGCACCATTATCGGTGGAGAACTTATTTAAAAGTTCATATACATTTATAAACATAACTAAGGGATCAGCAAATATTTGCTTCACCATATACCGAAGTTCAGAAATAGCAGCTAAAAAAGCTGAGACTCCAACAGATAGCTATCTGTTGGAGTCTCAGCTTTTTTAGCTGCTATTTCTGAACTTCGGTATATGGTGAAGCAAATATTTGCTGATCCCTTAATTATGTTTATACATACATACACACACATATATATATATATATATATATATATATATATATATATATATATAACCAGTATTATGTATCGACGGCAAACTCAATGCTTGATTTTTGGTTGTCGCCTGTTCGCTGCATGTATAGCGTTTGGGTTACGACTTCCTTATTACGCCGGGTGTTGATACACCTGGAATTCATAGACAACTTACCTCAGATCGAATTCAAGAGAGATGGATACCAATATTTCCCCATTTTTTATGGATTATTAACATCACGTACCTGAATCGAATTGCTAGTCTATGACTATACATAGATAGTCGAAGAATTATTTGCTTATAAGTAACGGCGATGCATACGTAAGATTAAATTCAATAACGAATTAGAAGCACCGTTAATGTTGTAAACATTATCGACCGCATATACTTTCACTCATGTAGCATGGGACGACCTGAGGCTTTAGAAAATGGCATTTGTTTCAAATGCTGCACTGTGGGATGGAATGCGGGGCCTGACGTTTGCAAAACGAACTGTTAAACCACTCGGCCATATTGCATCTGCTGTAATTAGAAATACCTTGAATAATGTAGTCCTACATACACAATGTCAGAATAAAGTTGCGATGGGTCTGGCTGGAACGCTTTTGAACATAGGTCTACTCGATTAAACTCAATACTATATCATCAATATTTGTAACAGTTTATTTACTTCCTTGTATCCAAGTACCTGTTATATACATACAAATACACACACATACATATGCACACACACACACACACACACACACACACACACACACACACACACACATACATACATATATATATATATATATATATATATATATATATATAAACACATATATATACATGAACATTTGTGTATGTGAATATATATGTGTATATATATATATATATACACACATATATTTATACATAAGTTTATATATACATATGTGTGTGTGTGTTTGTGTGTGTTTGTATCTGTTTGTCCCTCCACCATTCGACAACCGTTGTCCGTTTGTTTACATCTCCGTAACTTCGGGGTTTGGCAAAAGAAACTTTAGAATAAGTACTGGGGTCGATTCAAGTTGGTGCACCAGTGTGACCGCAGTCCAATGACTGAAACTAGAAAAAGGTAAGAAAATCTATCTGTCTGTCTATCTATCTATCTATCTATCTATCTATCTATCTATCTATCTATCTATCTATCTATCTATCTATCTGTCTATCTCTGTCTATTACCCCTCAACGTAGGAAGTGGCTGGTTTTAGCTGATTTTCTGGCTATTAATTATTATTAATTAAATTAAGATCTTTATCATTATTCTACCAACTCTAGCTTAGATTGCTAAGATATAAGTAACTCTTTGCGAGAGGTTTTATTCCTATGTGTTGTACATTGAATCGTTTCGTACTATTCAACTTTCTATACAGAAGTACGAACACTTCTAACCCCTCTCACTCCCTCTTTTCTCTTTCCTCTCTTTTTCTTCTTTTCTCTTTCTCCTTTTGCCTTTTCTCTCTCTCCCTCTTTCTCTCTCTCATTTGTTCCTTTTCTCTCCCTCTTCTTTTGTTTCTCTCCCTATCTCTCACTACTTTTCTTTCTCCTTCTCTCTCCCCATCTCTTCTTCTTCTTCTTCTTCTTCTTCTTCTTCTTCTTCTTCTTCTTCTTCTTCTTCTTCTTCTTCTTCTTCTTCTTCTTCTCCTCCTTGTTCTTGTTCTTGTTCTTGTTCTTGTTCTTCTTCTTTTTCTCCTCCTCCTCCTCCTCCTCCTCCTCCTCCTCGTTGTTGTTGTTGTTGTTGTTGTTGTTGTTGTTGTTGTTGTTGTTCTTCTTCTTCTTCTTCTTCTTCTTCTTCTTCTTCTTCTGTTTGTCTGTCTGTCTGTGTCTCTCTCTCCTCTCCCCCCTCTCTCTCTCATTTCTTTCTCTCTCTCATTAGAACTCTTTATAAATGCTGATGGGGAAAAATTTTGAAAATATTTCTCTGATATCACCTTAATTTATTCTGATATCTTACTACCATCTTAATTAAACCACATAACAATGGCGGCTGAAACTGATTATAATTTTTAATATATTTATATTTATTCTCGCATCGGCCTGATATTAATAACGTAGAGAAGATAACAAAACAAGCGTAGATAAAACAGGAACAGCAAAAGCAAAACACGTATGGCAGCATTAATAATGAAACTCACTTTCTATATACTCAAACTGATTGATACTCAAACTGACTGATACTCATCTGTTAATGGCCATCGGAGTTACAATGTCTATTCTAATATCAAAATGAGTTATGATAAAATGGCGGAAAAACAAATAAATAACTTTGAAGTAAATTCACCATTTACACACCAAGGAGACGTATTGGCGCCTAACGTCATACGAAAACAACGCCAAAATATATATACGTTGGTGGATAACTAAATAAGCTAAATATAAGCTTTTAAATATCAGAATTGTAAATTTTCTGATAAAGTTCCGATGATGTAATCAATCATTTCAGTATCAAACCAGCAAGGGAATCATTACAGGATCACTTAACATGTTAGAAATAACAGCTCAGTATCCTTCAAGTCGCATCATAGTGTCGGAAATAAAGAAGGATGCATTGTACAGTGTAGGCTGTGATATAAAAATCATAAAATGGGCTCTGTAGGGTTCCTTTTAATCAAAGGTCTCCTTGATCAGAGCTGACATGAGGAGACTAAGCAACGATAAGTCAGTCGACTGTGGAAGCAACTTAAAATATTAAATGCATCCATCCACCCGTTCATCCATCCAACCATCCATCCATCCATCCATCCATCCATCCATCCATCCATCCATTCACCTTGAAGAAGTTCTAGACGAATGAATCGACCGTAGTACTTTTTTTTTTTTTTAAAGGCCTGGTACTTATTCAATCAGTTTCTTTTGCCGAACCGCTAATTTACGGGGATGTAAAATCACCAACACCGGTTGTCAAGCGGTGGCAGGGGACAAACACAGGCGCAATGATGCGCGCACGTCACACACACGCAAACACACACACACACACATTACGAATAAAAAAACAGCGCTAGTAATGTAAACATTATAGATCGCACATACATAATGTATTTGTTTAATTTATTTGCGGTATTTGCTGCGGGATAGCATTTGGTGGGAGAGACTCCAAAATAACACTGATGGCCAATTAAATGACGACTAATAAAGAAAGAAAGAAAGAAAGAAAGACAGAAAGAGAGGAAAAGTAAGAAAGAAAAAAGAAAAATACAAAGGCAGAAAGGAAGGAAGAAAGAAGGAAAGGAAAAAGAGCCCCATTGAGCTATAAAATAGATAAGGTTTAGCCTTGACGGTAGGACAAGAAAATCGTTCGTCCACATTTAGATTTTAAACCGCCCACTGAGAAAGCAAAGTTCTTAGTTGAGATCAGCTGGCATTTGTTTTAAAGAATAATCATTCAAACAGCCATTTATTTGAAAATTTCTTTTCGTTTTAATGTCTGCATTGTGACATTAATCATGAACCGGAATATGGACGTACAAACTGATGACGTAATAGTCTCATACATTGATTACAGCCAGTCAGCATTTAGTATTTGTTCTCCCTGCTTTCAGATAAGCAAACAGAAATGTGTTTTCATGAGATTAATAATGAAACAGTTTCCGTAATGCCAACACATTATGAAGTGTGTGAAATAAGTGCAAAGAAAGGGAAACTACACACGGAAGATGAGTTTGCCAATGAATGCGTCTTTGCTACAGCAGGAGTTTTAATTCCAGACAAAAAGCCAGAGTATTTAAAAGACATTGATAACGGTACCCACGCAGCATCAGAATATGTGTTTGTTTAATAGCTGTAGATGAGATAACAGATAACCGTCACTCACAAACGAAAGATGTGATAATATGAGCCATATTTCCACTAACTGTTTTAGATGTCTGCGTAGTAGCGAGCAGATAAAGACACTCTCTCATCCCCACTCACATCTGACTCCATGGAAAATCCAGGATGTGAGTGCTGAGGGGGAAGGGCTGCACCAGCATTCGGCTGGCACTTAGTTATAGCTGATTAGACAAGAGCAACGTGGAATTTAGTGCTTTGCTCAAAGACAGAATGCACTGGCTGATCCCGGAATTGAACTTAGAAGCTTATGATCGTAAACCGAACACTCTCATCAGTAGGCCACGCGCCACCACGATCTAATGAATTTAGTGCAGATAATGGAAAACTTCACGATGCGAAAATGGATGCATGAAAGTGTCATAGGTGAATATCTTTTGCCAGCGATCAAAACCAGCGATATGTGATTTCGATCTGACCGACGAAAAGCTTAGTGACATAGTTATGAACAATACTTTATGCATGGGAGGGGCTGAAAAACATTTGTTGTGTTGGCTAAAGGAACTAATATTGTAACAATGTACCGTTATCTTAATTACCAACAAAATGTAATTCGTTTTTGGATTTGATTTGTATGTGTTCATTTTCTAAGAACGCAGAATGTGGTGAAAGCGTTTACAAAATGTGTTAACTTTATAAAAAGGCATAAAGAATTGATTAATGATTGGTGCAGACATGGCTGTTTAGTTAAGAAGATTATTTTGCAACCACGTGGTTTCGGTAGAATGGATAAACTGGTATTCGAGTTTCGGACTTTTAAGAATACGTTTGTTATATTTTAAATTTCGCCTTCGGTAAACCTAACTGAAGAAGACTAACCAGATTTACGATAACAAACGTATTCGGGAAAGTCTGAAACTCGAGTACTAGGTTATCCCTTCTAGGCTGTCCATTTATCCAGAATTCTTCTTCGCGGTAAGACGAAAAATTTTTATGTTCGCCTCCCGCACACATCTTTGCCTGCATATGTCGTAAGGTTATTGACTGCTATTTCCAGCAAACATTGGTACCTTGTTGTGCCACTATTTCCTATTTATAATTCTACCATTACGGTGCTTTATTTAACTGGAAAATAATACTATTGTATTGCAATAATATTTATAATTTATATATATATATATATATATGACGGGCTTCTTTCCGTTTCCGTCTGCCAAATCCACTCACAATGCCCAAAGTGCTACTCACTGGGACTGAACCCAGAAACATATGGTTGGAAAGCAAGCATCTTACCACACAGCCAAGATAATCTCATTAAAGAATTATGGAACCAAGATGTGACTTGGGATTATTGATCAATGTCAAGTAAAGTGAATCGCCGTCGGTTTCGACGTTGAAGATTCAGTTGTTTGAATAGCTGTATTACCCGGATGAGTATTCCGCATATATCATTGAAGTAATTCTGACAAAGAATCAGTATGTCACACAATGTGTGACAAGGTTAAACTTTTGGGTTACATGTATAATCCGTGTGGCGGGATTGTACACAGTTTCTGGCCACCTAGTTTCACTCACAAGGATTGCGTCGCCTCGAGGCTATAGTGAAAGAAACGTGCCCAAGATGCCAAGTAGTGGGATCTGACCCAGGACTTCGTAATGCGAAACGAGCATTCGATCATACTACTAACAATATTGGCAACGACATTCGTTATCACTTGCCACATAAATGACTGAAACTTGAAAAAAAATATGTGGGCCGAATCAGCTCATTGTTTCTCGTGTCAATATCGACAATTTTTAGGGCGGCGAGCTGGCAGAAACGTTAGCACGCCGGGCGAAATGCTTAGCGGTATTTCGTCTGAGTTCAAATTCCGCCGAGGTCGACTTTCCCTTTCATCCTTTCGGGGTCGATAAATTAAGTACCAGTTACGCACTGGGGTTGATATGATCGACTTAATCCCTTTGTCTGTCCTTGTTTGTCCCCTCTGTGTGTATCCCCTTGTGGGCAGTAAAGAAATAAGGAACGTTAGCATACCAGACAAAATGATTAGTGGCATTTCCTACGTCTTTACGTTCTGAGTTCAAATTCCGCCGGGGTCGACTTTGTCTTTCATCTTTTCGGGGTTGATAAAATAAGTACAAGTTCAGCACCGGGGGCCGATGTAATCGACTTATCACCTCCCGAAACTACTGGCCTTGTGCCAAAATGTGGAACCAATACCAACAACTTTGAATCAACATTGCAATTGTTGGTAACTCAACAGAACAACACACGTTCGGCGTGGTTTATTTTCAAAGACTGAAAAATCTAGAAACTTGAATCAATAGTGAAGTATTTTACAGTTTGACAATCTTTTGGATCAATTCCAAAAGTGGTTTTGTGATTTACAAAATCACGAACTCTGACAAGAATTATATACTAGCAAGAGAGGCAGTATGAATACCGAGATGTAATATTTGTCCCCACTTCAAAGTGGATGCTCTGTTAGAACAAATTATTCTGTGGTAGATACTACAAGGAAAAGCCAATATGAGAGGTTCTCTCGTCGTATCTACCGCAGTATAGTTTGTTCCAACAAAACATCCACGTTTAAGTGGGGCTAAATATTATGTAACAAGAAATATATAAAACTCTTTTTGATGTGATGCCAAATAAAGCTCTTGATTTCTTGCAACTTGAGTTGACTAACACTTTGAGATCAAAACTTAACATTTTTATCTTGTGGTGGGATCTTATTAGGAAAATCTATAGATGCTGAATAATGACTCATTGAATATTGGATCTCTGTTTTCTATCACTTACTATTGGAAATTATTTTTCTCAACAATCCTTTAGTCTTTAAACCAACTCTAGCTGGCCCAAATATTCTATTTGTTTTATGTTCAACCTGGCTGCATCTGGCCTATCTCATCTACCCTACAATGTCATGCTAAAAATAAACAACCACATCATTGAAATCCTTGAAGTTACAAGATAATGCATGATTAATTCATAACAATGTAGATGAATAAGCATTACATTTAATAAAGTAATTTAAGACCCACTTCCGTATTAGACTAGAGGAAGTGGGGCCCAGAACCTTCTGAAAGAAGTACATTTGAAAATATTTTTACTGATTTTATTTTATTTAAAGCCTAACTTTTCAACTAATAGTGGATTTTAGAAACACCTATTAATATTTATTTGCATTAAGGCAGCGAGCTGGCAGAATCGTTAGAACGCCAAGCAAAACGCTTAGCGTCATTTCGTCTGTCTTTGTGTTCTGAGTTCAAATTCCACCGAGATCGATTTGCCTTTCATCTTTTCAGAGTCGATGAAATAAATACCAGCTGAGGATTGGGGTCGATGTAATTGACTTACTTCCCATCCCGCGAACTTGCTGGTCTTCTGCCAAAATTTGAAACCAATATCTTTAGATGCTATAAGGCGGCGAGCTGGCAGAGTTGTTAGTATGCCGGGAAAAATACTTTACGGCATTTTGTTCATCTCTACGTTCTGAGGTCAGATTCCAACTAGGTCGTCTGTGCCTGTCATCCTTTCGGGACCAATAAAATAAGTACCAGCTGATCACTGGAGTCAATGTAATTGACTTACTTCCACCCACAAACTTGTACCAAAATCTGTCATCTGTATCAAAATCCCAAACCAAGATTTATGTAAATAAATTGGTTTACATAATTATTTACATAAATATTTAAAACCAATATTTAATTACCTGTTTAAATTAATTACAGTTGTTTCAAACCCCAAATCTCATCAACTTTAATGAATAAAAAAAGCCAATGTAAGGATGAGTATGCCAAAATTTCCGTCATTTTTCGAATTTCTTTCCGAGTGTTTTATAATAATTATTTTTTTAAAATAAAATAAACAGTTCAGTAGCATAATATTTTTTCAATATGGTGGTTATCAACCATGATTTCACAACGATTTTACCGCCGTCCAACATTATCGACATCTCTAGCGGTTTTGCTACCAGCAAATATCCATTTTCGGTTTGGTTTTTTTTTTTGCTCCCATAGACATACATTTTTCTCTCTGTTGCTCATGTTAAACCCCGCCAAACCAGAGCCAGGGGCAAATGTTAATGTTCCCAGCAGGCAGAAACGTTAGCGGTGAGCTAGCAGAAACGTTAGTATGCCGGGCGAAATTCTTAGCAGTATTTCGTCTACCGTTACGTTCTGAGTTCAAATTCCGCCGAGGTCGACTTCGCCTTTCATCCTTTCGGGTTCGATAAATTAAATACCAGTTGCGTGTACTGGGGTCGACCTAATCGACTGGCCCCCTCCCCCAAAATTTCGGGCCTTGTGTCTAGAGTAGAAAAGAATTATGCACCACCATTTTATTTTATCATGTGTATGTATGCGCATGTGTATGCGAGTAACTTTGTGTATGTGGTTATGTGTGTGTGCATGTGTGTGTGTGTGTGTGTGTGCGTGTCTGTGTGTGTGTGCGTATGTCAGTAAACATGCATCAAAGAAACAAGATGGTAGATGAACAGAGGTGTGTATATATGTGTACGCGCTGGGTAGGATTGGTCGAAGGAAGAAGTAGTTTTCTGTGTGTGTGTGTGCTTGTGTGTGTGAGTTTGTGTGTATGTGTGCGGTAATTGTTTCAGTGTGATGAATGAAAGTCTGTATAAAACTGTATAAAAGCGAGAGGGGTATATATATATATATATATATATATATGTGTGTGTATGTATGAATGTGTGTGAGTCTGTGTGTGTATATATATATACATATGTATACACACACGCACACACATATATATGTATGTGTGCTGGACTATTACGCCATTCTTTTCATCTATTTGTATTTCATGTAAACACACACACTCACTATGCCTACTTGTATTTATCTCTGTATATATATATATATATATATATATATATATATATATGAACACATACGCACGTATATAGTTAACTAGTCAACACTTAGAATGAAACAGGTTAGCTCATTATCCAAATTTACTCTTCCATCCCATTTATTCAGCTAACTGCTCGCTGTGACTGACTGAAAGTCGGGTTTCAGTTTGGCAAAGATTTCACCTTCACCACCTCTGGATGCCAGAAAATATGGCTGACACGTCAGTGACATTTATTAACATGTTAAAGCCACTTAATATTCACAACGAAACTTTTATGAAAACCATTTCACTTTTAGCTATTGTTTCGATATTTATTTCTATTTTTAGTGTCAACTCAACCATTTTTCTCGCCTTACCATTTTCTCTCGCTTACTCATTTTCTCATTTTTTCTTTCATTTACGGAACCATACCATCACTCATTTCTGACTATCTCCATCTCTCTCTCTCTCTCTTTCTCTATCTATCTATCTATCTATCTCTCTATCCTTCTCTCTCTCTGTCATTCTCTCTCTCTATCCTTCTCTCTCTAGCCTTCTCTCTCTCTCTCTCTTTCTCTCTTTCTCTGTCTGTGTCTCTCTCTCTATCCGTCTCTCTCTCTATCCGTCTCTCTCTCTATCCGTCTCTCTCTCTATCCTTCTCTCTCTAGCCTTCTCTCTCTCTCTCTCTTTCTCTCTTTCTCTGTCTGTGTGTCTCTCTCTCTCTCTCTCTCTCTCTCTCTCTCTCTCTCTCTCTCTCCCCTCTCCCCCCTCTCGCTCTCGAACTGTTTCTTTCGTTTACTCCTCGCTGGAAAGAATTTCTTTCCGCTTTCTCTAGGACATACATACTCGCATTACACAGACATGCATTTCGCAAACACATTTCTCATACGCATACATAAACTCACAAACACATTCATACACACATATTTACTTACACATTTACCCTAACATACGTACGCAGATGCAGACACACACACACACACACACACACACACACACACACACAGACACACACACACACAGACACACACACACACAGACACACACACACACACACACACACCCACTTACATACATTCAGGGGTTATAAAAACTATAAGCGAGTTACTCTTTTAGACATGAAATACTCAAACACAATTTTGTTCCTGGTTTCATCGTGGTTTTTGATATTCGTAATATTTAACATACGAAAGGTGGTGAGCCGGCAGAACCGTTAGCATGCCGGGCAAAATGCTGCTAAGCATTTTGCCCGTCTTTATGTTCTAGGCTCAAATACCGCGAAGATTAACTTTGCTTTCATCCTTCGGGGGTCGATAAATTAAGTACCACATTTATGTTATCGATTAGTCCTCTCCTCCCAAATCTCACGCCTTGTGCCTATAGTAGAAAGGATTATCATTATTATTACTATTATTATTATTATTATTATTATTATTATTATTATAATTATTATTATTATTATCTACACACAAACACACACACGACTCTAGATAAAATCAACTCAATTGGACTTAAGATGGCAAAAGACCTTAATACAGAAGACTGCACAGAACCTTATCAACCTAAAATACCAAGAATTTACTGGAAGGAGGGCATAAATTTAATTTAAAAAACAAATCTAACAGTAAGACTGATTTGCTCGTTTAAATCTGATATTGATAGAATGAATAAAAAAAAATTTAGATCGTATTATTCCTTCTTTAAAATCAATAATTTCTCTTAATCTCGGGATTGATTCTTTAAATGTGATAGACTGGTTTGTAAACCTAAAGGACTGAAAGAATATGAAATTTTTACAAATTGATATTAATAACTATTATTCATCAATTAATCCTATTCTTCTCAACAAAGATCTTATTTTTGCTATGAAAAATGCGATCTTAACAAAAAAGAAATTGATATAATTCTATATGCCAGAAAAACTATCATTAAATTTGAAAATAAACTATAGATTCGGAAAAAATAGAACTGAGAATTTTGATATCATTACGGGGTCTGGTAACTCTGCAGTTGCCACAGATCATGTAGGATTGTATTTCTTATATAATATTAAAGAGTAATTCCCTTCTATTCAAGAAGGTCTATGTAGAGACGATTCGCTTTTTTTCATTTTATAAATATAATCATATTGAAATTGAACGTAAAAGAAGAAAAAAAAACATTAAATTCTTTAAACATTTTGAGCCTTCCATCACTGTGGGTTCGAATCATAAAACAACTGATTTCTTAGATATCTGTTTGAATTTAAAACTCTGATTTATATAAACAGTATCACAAAACTAATGAAAATCTTCAGTGCATACACAA
Organism: Octopus bimaculoides; assembly: GCF_046866305.1. Classification (NCBI taxonomy): domain Eukaryota; kingdom Metazoa; phylum Mollusca; class Cephalopoda; order Octopoda; family Octopodidae; genus Octopus; species Octopus bimaculoides. The sequence goes on along the minus strand of NC_142951.1, from coordinate 22,692,313 downwards.
GAAATCAAATCATCCACGTACAATTATAAATTTAATTATAAATGGCGTTTCACATCATATTTCTAAAATTTCAGCTAACAAAGATATGTTTTTCCTATCATACTAACTACTATAATTTAGTTCTTCTAATAGCTCGCTATAAAGATAAGACAGCGTGTACTAGATAATACAAACGATAAACAACAGTTAAGTACTACAAATAATAAACCACTTAATAAATTCAAAAATTGTTCCATTAACGCAGAGCGTCGTAACATTAATAAATCTGAAGATAAACAAAATATATCGACCAAACACATACATCACATTATTATAAGTACTGCAGTTATAAATTTAATAACAATTAATATAGTTCTAATAACACTAATAATTATTGCAATGAGCTTATTAATAGATATATGATTTAATTAAAATAATGAATGTTATAAATCTAATAAATCACTTAAAAGAAAATCATATGGTAAGAACTTTGCTTCCTGACCACAGTATTCTGGGTTCATTTCCATTGTGTGGTACCTTGAACAAGCGTCTTCTACTGTTGCCTTAGGCCAACCAAGGCCTTGTGAGTGACTTTAGTAGGCGGAAACTGAAAGGTTCTCCTGTGTATATAAATATGTGTTTGCGTGTTTGTATGCTTGATAACCGGTGTGGATATGTTTGTATCCTCGTAATCTAGCGGTTCGGCAAAGGGAGTCGATAGAATAAGTATCACGCTTTCAAAAAGTTTTCGGGTTGATTCGTTCGACTAAAGTTCTTCAAGGCTGTGCCCCAGCATGGTCGCAGTCTAATGACTGAAACAAGTAAAAAGATTTTAAAAATAGATATATATATATATATAAGTATGTAAGTACATATTTATATATACGATGTTCTGTGCTGGCGTTCTTTCATCGTTAATGTATAAAAGTTGATGTATATATATATGCATTTACGTGTGTGTGTGTGTGTGTGTGTGTGTGTGTGTGTGTGTGTGTGTGTGTGTGTGTGTGTGTGTGTGTGTGTGTGTGTGTGTGTGTGTGTGTGTGTGTGTGTGTGTGTGTGTGTGCATGCTTGTGTTTGAAATTGTAAGTCATAGTTTCATGTCTGAAATTTTGCCAAGGTGTAAATCATTTCCTGTAGAAGGTCAAAGGTTATGCTTCTTTCTCTTTTTGTTTCTATAAACCTGACCAAAGCCTGTTGCTACTATCCAATACAAATAACAAATGGTTTCATTTTATCTCTTTGCTTCCAATGAGGAGACTGCCATGATTGTTTTTAAAAAAAAAAAATTATTTTCTCACCAACCGCCAATAACAAAGTTCAACTGACAGAACAAGTTATGTACTTGGTTAAGTCAAAAGCTTTTTCGTATTTCGAGTTTTAATTAATTGCTCAAACAATTTACATACGAAACGCGTTTATTCATCAAAATATATCCCATCATATTCTATTGTCTGTTGCCATCCTTGTGCCAGTAACTCAGTCCCATGCTTATAAATAAACAATAAATAATTAACGTTTTAATGTTATATATGAAGAGGAAGAGTAAACAATTCAGCAACGATTGGACAAATATCAAACTAATGATACAACATAGAGGTACATGTTGCCAAAAATTATCAGTGAAAATCGGAAAAAACTTTTGACTTAGCCTGGTGGTGGTAACATTATTATTATATTAGTACTAGTAGTTGTTGTTGTTGCTGTTGTGGTAGTTGTGGTCGTAGTTATAGTTGTTGTTATAGTTGTAGTAGTAGTAGTAGGTGCTATGTTTTTGTTGTTTAGCCCCAAGTTAGCTTTCATTGAGTAAACCTCTAATCAAAGACGGTCGACTTATGATCCCCTGATCAAGGATATTGCAAGCATGACCACCACATGTTTTTAGACGTATCACTTCTGTTTTTAAGGCAGTAGAAAATAATTTGAGGAAAAATTAGGTGCTTCTAATTTTAGCAAGCTGAAGGACCTCATAGAAGCTCCCTAATTGACATGGAATTTTTTTTTAAATGGTTTGGGTTGGAAGAAGATGCTGTATCCATGGCCTTCGCAGATCCTGATGGAGCGACGAAATTGATGTCATTAATGCTTTACGTAAACTTACAAGTCGACGACTACCGGAAGAACAAGTAGAGTGGTGGATAGGAATTTCAAAGGATGGCGTACTGAGTGACAGAGCAGTAATTGGCTGGGGCAGAATGGTTGTTTCCCTTGAGAATATGACTCACTGTAGCATGATTCCAAAGATCAAAGACCGGGATATATCTCTGGAGAAAATAAGTGTAGTGAAGGTTACAGAGAGTGAAATTGCTTTGTATATCAATAATCAATACATACATACATATATATATATATTATATACACACACATATGTATGCATATATTAATATATATATATATATATATATATATATATATATATATATATATATATATATATATATATATATATATATATATATATATAGATATATATAGATATATATATATATATATATATATATATATATATATATATATATATATATATATATATATATATATATATATATATATATATATATAAATATATATATATAATGTGTGTGTATGTATATATGCATATCTATCTATCTATTTACCTATCTATCTAGCTAGTTATCTCTCTCTCTCTCCCCTTCTCTCTCTCTCTCTCTCTCTCTCTCTCTATCTATCTATCTATCTATATATATATATATATATATATATATATATATATATATATATATATATATATAT